>NW_025110184.1:96387-140628 GCF_011392965.1 Frieseomelitta varia | reverse complement strand
TTCGTTGGCTCGTTCTTCCACCGGAGTTGCGTGAGAGAAACAGCGTGTTCTTTTTTCATTTAACTTATGCTCGCTGAATAGGAAGGCAGCTGCTTTACACGTGCGCTTAGGAATCCAAGGATTATCGTTCAATCGTCCTCGGTTTGCGCATTCGCTTGATTTATTTCTCTTTTTCTTTCTTTTTTTTTTCTTTTTTTTTTTTTTAGCAAAGTTAGCACAAAACAAATAAATTATCTTATTGATAAACAGAGAGAGAGAGAGAGAGAAAGACAGAGAAAACTAGAGTATAACTCTTTAACGTAGACTTAAAGTAATAAAAGCATCTCAGAAGATCGTTATTAACACAATGCTTGCGCGACTAAGATTGTTGGTACTTCTCCTGTTGCCGTAGTTATACGAGTAATGCTTATCAACTTGACGTAATGTAATACGTTAATGCATGGCTAATTAATTGATACACGAAGAAAAAGGAAAACGAATATAATCTACGTAAAAAGAAGAAGTGCTACAAAACCGAAAGCTATGCTTTCCCACGCGACCCTGGCTAAAGCGCAGCCTACTACCATTTGACCATATACAAATATATAAGCATTAAACGTGTAATATATTATCGTCATCATATATAATTAATATCCTAAGATAGTTATTGTATGAACCATCTTTCGAGACAGAGAGAGAGATAGAGAGAGAGAGAGAGAAAGAGAGAGAGACAGAAAATAAACTGATGAAATGAAGAAAGGACAGAAACACGCTTGCCTTTTTTAACAGTCGCCACTTATTTCGACCTAAATCGGAGGTACTAATGCCACTCAAAAAAAACTCCTGTGTTGAAACTGTTCCTCTTATTCGACAACATCGACGTGATTCTTTCGACTCGTCCGTTTCCATACCGGCGACGGAAACGCGGCGACAACTCGGCCGAATCGAACAAAGCTGCCGAATATTTTCCGTGCATACGTTCGGACAGCACCTCGATAAGATAGTGGACTTTATCGTTATGGAATGATAAAATATCTTGCTTCTCGTTTACAATAACTTTTAGATACGTTCGTGATTCAATTTTCTTACAAGTATAAAGTTGTTTATATTAATCTAAGTAGACGTTAAGTACTGAAAAAGGTCGCTGAAAAAATCAGGCAGTGGGAATCGAACGGAGATGAAAAAACAGCTGCAATCACGAAGGTGAACGTGCATTTTGATCGCTGTTCTGATATTTTAAGAGTGTCGTACAAGAGCATACACGTCTTTTTTTTTTTTCTTTTTTCTTTTATTTACTCGCATAGTGCTATTTATTTAATATGCTTATCATTTTTTTTTTTCTCTTTTCTTTTCTCTTTTAAGTCGGATTATACTTTTTATACTGCCGCTGTGCAAGCCGCTACCGCTGCTCTACCGTTTACTGTTTTTCCCCCCCCCTCTTAGTTTCACGTATTTATTTAAGCTGCTGCGGTTGATTACCATTATTGCCATTTACTATCTCGAAAAATATCAGAACTCAGAAATATACAGCAAAGAGCGCAACAGCACGCATACTGTGTCGAAATGCGTCATCGTCGACGATGAGTTATCGCGTTTCTTCCATCGCATCGTACGCATTTCCTATTGCTGAGAAAAACAATGAGTCTGCAACTGATCATAGTCCACAGCCTTCCGATTGAAGGGTATATTCGCTTATAACATTTAATGTGAGTAGTGATTCTTCTTTCCTTTTTTCTTTTTTTTTTTTCTTTTCCCTCAATTGTCAGCGCTCCTTCCTGTTTGTTTATTTTTGTTAATAACATATACATATATGACAACGAAACGAAAACAACGTGTAATGAGATACTTCCGAAGACAACAACTTCACGCGCTTCCCATATGGCACATTGGCATGTTGTTTCCCTTTCGAATTGCCACGTGAGTAGATAATTCCGTGCGTTTCAACTCGCAACATCTCTATCTACTGAAAGATGTTATATAAACGTTTGCTTAATACATATCATAGATCGTTAGAATGTGTGGTCGTGTTAACGCCGCGAGCGTATAATAAAGAGACGTGTCGCGCAATGATACTGTATCCGCAATGTCCTACTTCCCTATGGACAGATTTCATTCCATACATCACTAAGGATGTGGATTATTTTTTATATACTTTCGGGATCTTCGGAAGAACCTCGAGCCTGACTGTTACTTAGCCTTACGCTAACGAAAATACTATGAGAGTCTTAAAGAACATGCGCGAGAACGTACAATTAAAGACCAGTTACGAAACGAAATCATTTTGTAGACCGAGGTGATTAAATTATTCTTTGATCTCGAAGTATTTATATGTAGGATTTTCGTATCCGTTGATCTGCATGTTTGCGACATGCCGCTCCTCTGGTGTAGCCGCTTGGTCAACCTCAATGAATCCCTGTTTAAATCAGAAGCGAGCGATTACATTACATTAGTGAAATTTGGTTAAATTTATTATATATAATTTTTAATGACATGACATTAATAGAGTGGCATGTTTTATAGTACCTGACTGTGAGGGCTTCTTGCGCTGCGCCTTTTGAATACCGCTACACCTACCACCGCTGCAGCCATGAGTGCGATTCCAGCGAACGCCAGTGTGAAATAGACTGATCGACTCTCCCTGTGGTATATCTCCCTTCTTACAGAGTAACCCTACGTGACGAAGAGAACAAAGATAGTCTTGTAATCTTTCGTTGTCGATATAAAATTTTGTGTAGAGCTTTTTCTGTACCTACCGGTTCAGAGTGGGAAATGTCATGTGTCATGCTGTGAGCTGCCCTTACAAGTCCTTCACTGTGCATAGCTGCCACTGCGGATGGTTGTTCCGGCTGTTGCTGGCTATCCTTGTTCTCATTTATCGAGTCGTTCTCTTCTTGCTGCGCCTGCTCTGTACGTAATTCGCCGCGTTCAGCTTTGCGTTGCTCCTTGCGCACTCGTTCCAATTGTCTTTGATGTTCTTTCTCTGCGAAACAATATTGTATTCACGTAGTCCCTTTTTATCAAATATCACAATGGAAAGAGAACACGATAGGTCACATTTTTCATCTCTTCCTTCAATTTTCAAAATATTGCCTTTATTCCCTGCGATACTTTTGATCAAACCTTGATTCTTTCTATTTTTATCTACTTTCACTTTAACTTTTACATTTAACTTGTACATATGAAAGGATTTTGTACATTTGACAATATTGTAATACTATGGAAATATTAATTCATTAGAATTACCAGTGTCATTCAAAAGAGACTGAATTAATGAACAAAAAACACGCTTATCGTGATCCTTCTTAACGTGAGACTCATCGACGAGACTTTGCCAGAGTCTTTTCAAAGTTACCTTGTTGCTTACTGGTAACATCAGCCTGATATTTATCTAAAATGGCTGCCTCCGCTTCTCGCGTCATCGCTAGCAGCAGTCCAGGAGTCTCATCTTTGCTCCTGAGGGCCAAAACGTAATCATCCATAAGCCGGCCAATTTTCGCGCTTAAATCAGGGTACCTAAATATAACGAACGAAATCCTCCATATAGCACTCTATTATCAAGGTACAATGTATGTTTTTTTCTTTTTTTTTTCTGCACTGTCAAAATCTGGAATTTGATATTCTGAGACGTTGACTGTTAACGTTATGGCGATCGATAACGTTACCGTTCTAGCATCAACAGACTCTGATTGGTGATTCTGTCGATCTCTGCCAAGTGTTCCAACGTTGCTGGCTTCTCCCGTTGAGCTTGCTCCAAGCTGCTGTCCAGCAGATGTTTGTAATGGGCAATGGTGTGATGCCTGTCCTTGTGAAGAGCTCGGAGCAATTTCTGGAGGCATTTCTGGATTCGGTGAATCTAAAGAACGAAACGAAAGATCATGATGAAATTGAGGTTCGTGAATTTGAGGTTCTGTAAAATAACTGAGGAACTTACATTTGGTGGAGTCTCGTTCAGAGCAGCTGTGTAGCATGACATTGCTTCCTCGTTTCTTTGTTTAACAGCTTCCTGCAGATTAATATGACGGTAAATATTGTACATCTCTCCTTCTTTCCTTTTTCATATGAATATGATGAGTAATTAATATACAACGTATTGTAAAATGGATGCCATTAATCATATCTGTTCCAATGTCACATCTGTTGAATATCAAATACAAAAACATAATTGAGCATCAACACATAAATGAATTATCAATGGCATTCATCGTAGGAAAAGAAATCTATTACATATCATACATTTCCTTTGATCTTTATGAAATCATAAAAGCATAAGTTAAACGTGCAAATGTCAGAAGATTCTTTTAGCTTAACAAAAGAAGAAGAGAAGAGAAGAAAGAAAGAAAGAAAGAAAGAAGAGAAAGAACCAAAGAAAATGAAACAACAAGTAAATCATACCAACTAAATCTAACTTACATAATGTGATGTTCGGAAAATTAAATGCAACGTTTGAACGAAGCACAAAGAACAATTGAATTATTATTGTATTGCCCCAGTATATGTGTAACAGTGTCCATAATCTATCCACGAGCGTCTCTCCTTTCAAAAATCGCTCGTCATCACCCGCCCGCTCGATTACGCTACTCGTGTCACGTACTTGCACTCGTTGTTGATGCATAGCGCTCAACTGATGCTTCTCCGCGGCGCCGCTCTCTTCCAGAGCGGCGACCGTCTCCTGGAACCGCGCGGTCATCCATCGTTTGAAAGCGTCGGCGGCTACCGGGTCGTGGGCACGAATGTCCTGATACTTCTCCTCGAGATCACTCCAGTCCTTCATCACCTGAAAACGTTGTAGCACAAAGATTTCGACACTAGCGTCCCGCGAGATAATAGCTATCTCTTGAAGCTTGACCTCTGCCTCTGTCTTCTGCAATAATTCTCTCTTTCTCTCTCTCTCTATCTATCTATCTACTCTTCAGTCTAGCAAACTACTTATACTCGCAATCAAATAAAAAAAGAAAGAAGGAAAACTCAACGAAAGTAAAAGCGAACGAAACGCAGTGTGTGTGTGAGTGATTGAAGAAAATAAAACGTAACAAATTCAATTTAACTGAAGAGAAGACTATCTTAACTCAAGGTGAGTTTGAAATCGTCATTTTCTTTTTTTTGTCTTTGTCTTTGGAAAATGTATTTTGGAAAATGAATCGAGGGGGGGAGAAGCGAGCTAGGCGGTAAAACACCCTCGCTTACTTTTGTCACTTTCTCCTTGTGCACCTCCTCGAGCCTCATTTGCGCCTGCTTGTAGCTCTGGTGCTCGGAACGAGGATCGAAGTGAGTCAGATACGGATCCGGCGTGCTCTGCGACTGGGACGATTGCTGCGTGCTGGTGCTAACTGGCAACGGCATCGCGGTCACGTCCTGCTTCGGTTTCTCTGTGGTTGAAACTGTCGTTGACAATCGGCTAGGCATAACGAACACGTGTCCACGCATTAGTAAATGATGCACGCACGTTTTAATGATCGCGCGGCGATAATTACTTAGGCTGATTTACCGGGAAGATTATTAGGCGTTATCAAGCGATCGTTAACGAGACAATTAAATCGAGCTGGTCTCGATTTTTGCGAATTTTTCGACGATTTTTTTCGAGCGTGATTCATCGCGACAGCGTTAACGAAATCGCTTGAAATCTTCCCTGACGATTTCTCATCAAGCGTATTCTACGTTTACGAAACGAATGCAAAGAATATTTTTAATTTGTTAATTTTAATTTTTAACTTTACATTGTTATAATTTTAGTTTATAATATATGTAATATTTTTAATTTCATTTCGTTATTTCAATTTCTATTGCCGCAAGTGTCAGCGGTCTCGTTTCTCATTTTTTACGATATCACGTCAAACAAACTGATCTCTTTTTTTTTTTTTTTCTAAAATTCCACGTGCAATTGTTTCATTTGCATTTATTAATGTCGAGCAGTTGATCTAAAGCTTTCCACGTTTAATATCCACGAGTAAATCTTGAAGAGAATCACGAGAAGCATCTCCTACACATTTTATAAATTACATTTACATTTCGATCGCGTGAGTAACTAATTATTAATGGTTGTTCGCTGCGTTCGAAATCATTTATTACAGCCGAAATGTGAAATTCGTCGGATTACAATGATATTCGCGCTCGCGAAAATACGAAACGCACAGTAGTCGAACTATTAATTGAAATTACTGTCCAATTGGGATACAAATTTGAAGTCCATAATTTAGGCCACAAAGGATTAGTATGATAATAATTTAACAGAATTACCCCCGCTTGGAAGATTAAAATTTCACAAAATTTAGCAAATGTCAAAGTGTAAATTGTCCACTGAATCCTCTTTAGTTTTATTTACTATAAAACAGTTATGTACATCAAGAGTATCGAAGCGTTTAGCTCTTTTTACGATTCCTGTTACAGGCATTTATAATAATATTTCATTGAAAATCTAGAAAGTCAAGAGTTTTGTTTTGTCGACAATATGAAAAACGTTTAATGCACAATGGAATATTTAAATAATTCTTACAACAGTACATAAAATATATTGAAATACTTGAATGAATATTTTTTAAGATGACTTTCAATGAAACAGAAAAATTTCACTGCAAATATTCACAGTGTCAAGGATCTAACACTCTCAATATCTAAAGATTCACATATATTTTAATGAATAATATTAATAATATTTGTAACATTTATTATTATTCTCACCATCTCTTTCATTTGCAATAAAAACTAATTATACAAAGAAATATGAATATCTGGATACTCTGTCTTTTAATATCTACAGATTTATTATAATCCAACAAATGATAATATGGAATAATTGTTTAATTCATCATTCGTTAAAATATTTATTTCAAACAGAGCCAAAGTTATTATACTACAAACATTTTGCCACTGTCGTTTGCTTTGTCTCACTCTCTCAATATCTAAAGATTCACATACATTTTAATGAATAATATTAATAATATTTGTAACATTTATTATTATTCTCACCATCTCTTTCATTTGCAACGAAAACTAATTATACAAAGAAATATGAATATCTGGATACTCTGTCTTTTAATATCTACAGATTTATTATAATCCAACAAATGATAATATGGAATAATTGTTTAATTCATCATTCGTTAAAATATTTATTTCAAACAGAGCCAAAGTTATTATACCACAAACATTTTGCCATCATCGTTTGCTTATTGTCTCACTACGTGATGTAATATTAATTATATAAATATCGCAAAATTAATTGTATTAAATATTGCAAGAGTTAATGTAAATTTATAATTAATGTAAATTTGTATATTTATATATTTATAATGTATATAATATTTATAATATTGTATATAAATATTATATATAATATTTATAATATTGTATATAATATTTATAATATTTATATATATTATAAATATATAAATATAAATATTAAGAAAATATTAAAATATTATAAATATAATATATATAAATATATAAATATAAATATATAAATATAAATATTAAAATATTATAAATATAATATATATAAATATTATAATATTAGATATTAAAATATTAAAATATTATAATATTAAATATTAAAATATTAAAATATTATAATATTAAATATTAAAATATTATAATATTAAATATTAAAATATTAAAATATTATAATATTAAATATTAATAATATTAGAATATTATAAATATAATATATATAAATATTATAAATATTATATATAATATTTATAATATTATTAATATGTATAATATTTATAAATTTGTATATTTATATATTTATAATGTATATAATGTATATTTATTAATGAAAATTTACCTTGTCGTGGTGTCGTAATTGTAATCGTCTAGATATTCTTCGTCACTCTCGTCGTCGTCAGGTTGATCGCTAAGCACGTCCTCGGGATCAGCGTCAGAGTCATCTTCGTCGTCTGCGTCAGTGTCCAGGCCATCATCATCTTCAAGGTCGTCCTCGTCCTCGTCGAGATCCTCGTCCATACCCTTTGGAATCGGTAAGTCGATCGGTTTCTTGGCTTTCATATTTTCTGCAAATTACACAGCGAACGTTATAGATGATAATTTTTGATCGAGGTCGTTTCCAAGTGCCGATTAATGTCTAATTAAATCGATTAAATCAAGCTCCGTCCGCAATGGAAAATTATTTATTTAAACTTGAAACATATTCTCAAATATTTTTGGTTTTCTTGTTTTCATTATTATTTTATTTTTCTTTGTTATTCACTATTATTTTGTTCTTCTTTTTATTATTAAAATTGATCGTATGCTAGTAATTTAAAAGTTTTCTTGTTTTCATTATTATTTTATTTTTCGTATGCCAGTGATTTAGAAGAATTGGAATTAAAAATTGAATATCGAAAGAGCTCACGAATTTTGAAAACAGTTCAAACAAGTATTAGGAATTTATTTTCAACAAGTTACAGTCTAATGTTACAAAGAATTTCACTCATGTCCAAAAATAGACAAGATATCCTTTTTTCTTACAATATCTAAATCGTTAATGAAGTGGAACTTCATCAACAGCAGTAATTAATATTATGGTAGACACTTTGGTGACATTTTGATGAATGATAAATGATGATGCATGTAAGTACATAAGCAGCTACCATAAAAAAGAGCTTTGTACGAAACTTACATAACTAATCACTCAAGTTCAGTTCAGTAAAATTCAATCATTCAAAATGGAACTTAAACTAAGTTACACAGACATTGACAAGGAAGATGTTAAAAAATTTAAAACACTCGTAAAAACAAAAGTATTATAGTGTCAACACATTTCAAACACAAATAAAAGGGAAATCCTATAGGAATACTCACCTATAATATATATACGTTTTCTTTTAATTAGATGCTCGCGTTTATCTTTTGCTCGTTATTTTCAGATTATGCAATTAACATGTAATTACGTTCATTTGTATATCTCTTATAATTTGTACAATTAAATTTAATTTATCTCATCTATTTTCAAGAAATATTTTCGACCATTTTAATTATGTCTGAATATTTTTGTACTTGTCTCATGTGCAGTAGTTTTGCAAAGTGCTTCAAGAGAAATTTTCTGTTGGAAAGAAAGAAGTTCGTTCGATTTTTAATATTAATCACAAAAATTTGTTAGTTATTAATAAATAGTTGTTATTGTTGTTATTGGAATTATTAATATTATTTATTTATTAAATCTACGCTATTATTATATCATTATTTAATGTAAGTATAATATTGGCTAGAAACCACTATTAATTAGAGATTTAATTGTTATTATTACTAGCAATTACTTATTAATTGTTACTGAAATTTTTATTATTAACAAAATCGTCATTACTATTGAAATTTTATTGTGAACGAAATTTTGCTTGACTTTGTGAAAGAAACTTTGGTTTCTTCATTTTTAATAAATATTTACGAAGACGTAGAAAAAATTAAAAATATTCTTCCGAAAGTTTACAATTTGTTTCTCGTTCATGCTCGAATATTGAAAAACGACGAAGTAATTATTATTTTAATTAATCTACGTTTGACTTATGAGCAATAAAGTTTACACAGTATTTCACAAGATAATGCAGCATTTTATCTGGAGGAACGTTCACTTTTCAATTTATCGCCGGATAATAACTGCATAAACTTCATCTCCGACATAAATGAAGCCAGAAATTACTTTAGGAAAACATTTATTGAAATAAGAAAACGAAATGTTGAATTATTTCAATTTACAGTGGAATAACGAGATAATTTACATTATTCCGACGACTATGCATATAACAGAATGAGGCATTCTTTAAGTAAAATGTACGAAAAATACTTATTCACGTAGTACATTTATTTGATTCTCAAAGTTGTTAATTATCAAATGGAATAACTATCTATTTCTCTCTTTATTTGGGCAAAATGTTTTATAAAATTTCTGAAATAGTCTGCAATTTTACAAAATCACAAAATACTATTAAATTTCTGAAATAATCTACAATTTTGAGAAATTATAAAACCCTCTCTTTATTTGGGCAAGTGCTTCATAAAATTTCTGAAATAATCTACAAAACTTCTTAACAGTAAAATATAAATAATAGTAAAAAAAAATAGTAAATAATAAAATAATCTGCAATGAGACAACTTTTGTTGTAAGATAATTCCGACTTGTACATCTATCTATTTCAAATTTCAGTCAGAAACTGTCAATTAAAATAAAAAAATTCCTCGTTTAAACATACAAAGAGCCGTATCAACTATTTACGATTACAAATTCGTCTAGTATCGGAATCATTAAATCATTTATTCCAAATTGAATTATCTTCGAACCTGCTTCCCTTGAACTGGAAAATAAATAAAAGTTGGTTGTGATATTCCCTGAAACGAGATCGTTGTCAAATTGTCGATCGCGAAAAATTTCGTTTCAAATTGAAATTCCCGCCATAACCTCACTCTTTCTCTCTCTTGCGCGCGCGATTTAAATTCGCATTACGCCGCGCACAAATGAAAATCTGAATTCCGTCCAAGCCCAAGAGGTGAAAAAAAAAGAGAGTGAGAGAGAATTGCAGAATTAATTTGCATGGCTAACGTAAAAGCACCCAATAACACCGCGCGGAGAACGAATGCAAATTGCAGCCAATGGCGTCGTACGGGGTGAGGGAAGCGCGCGCATTTCGAAATCCCCTTCGTCCCTTCTCCACCACACACACACACACACACACACACATCTCAGTGAAAAACTCTAATTTGCCTCTGTTATGTTGAAGAGGACAGCCGTCTTGACTAACTAGGTTCTCGAGATGTCCCATTCTCCGAGAATAGACACGCTGATGAGCTGACTCTTCTCGAGTTCTGCAAAGGCAGACAAAAGCTCCTCTCTGCCCGTGGTATATCCTACGCCGCTATCCTTTTATCTGGGTCACGCGACAGTTGTGTTGGCACTTTTTCTCCCACCCCCTCCCCCTCTTCGCCCACTTTTCGCCCTATTGCGACGTATCGAACACCACACGCGGTCGTGCAACAACCTCCCCTTTTCTTTCTTTCTCGAACTATGGGCACGTCACATATGTATGCACGTCGAGACACAAAAACGAAAAGAAAAACGAGAGTGAAGCGAGGGGGAGGGACCGACGATACCGACCCTCTGGACCGATATACCGACAGAGGGGGGACCTTTCCGCGTATTTTCACGGACACAGAGGGAGAAGGAACGGCCTTTGCCAGGCGGCCCGTGAAAATCGCCGCCGCTGAAAAAACCCGTCCACAGCTCGGCGGCTCCGACTCGCTTAAAAATAGCGGCATAAACAAAATGTGCAAACAAGTAGCCGGCCGCCTCCTGTTGTTGGCGTTGTAGCGGGGCGTATAACCTTCCGTGGTCCGGTGGCGCGAAGAAGAATTCAATGGTACGAGAGGTTGGAGATGGCACTGGGGGCTGTCATTTGGAAAAACGAAGATCGCCGTCGTGTTTATGTTTACTTTATTTTTACAATTGTAAGAGTGCGTCACGTCTCGTTCTTTTTGTGATGTTTGTCATCGAGTCGAGAGCACTGTTGACGAACGTTAAATAAAGTATTGCATGTGAGTGCAACGTGTAAATAATAAATAATAAATAACAATAAATATGGTGACGTGTAAATGTTTTATATCATTGGTAATATTGTTATTATAACAATTATTATTATTATTATTATTATTATTTGTACGTCAGTATATTATTATTATTATTATTATTATTATTATTATTATTATTATTTGTACGTCAGTATATTAATTGTATGAAGGTATTGTCGAATATTACGTAATATGTTAATTATTAGTAATATAAAATTAGTATCGTATAAAATTAATATGTAATATGTATTTAGTGTTGCATGCAAGTGTATGTAAACAATAAATAATAATAAATACGGCGATGTACAAATACTTTGTATTTATTTAAATATAATTTACAAGTAATTATAATTATAATTTCCAATTTTCCGCAATATCACGCCTTTTAAAAAAAACTTTTACGATATTTCAAGGTTTATTTGATGGATTACGTATCGGTACATTGGAAGCAATTGAAAGATTCGTTTCACACTTTTTTTAATCGACGAATAGTACGAGAAGGATAAAATGATCAATAAACAAAATTCCAAAGTTCTTTCAAAATGACTAAAAAGTTCTACGAATCGAATTCATTCTAATTATTATTACAATATTATAATATTATTATAATAGTTTATTGTAATATTATAATATTACAATATATTATTATAATATTACAATATTATTATAATAGATTATTATAATATTATAATATTATTATAATATTTATTATAATAATATAATTATTATAATAGAAACTTTAGAATAAATTAACTCTTTTTTCTCTCAATTCTTTAAACGAGAAGAATTTATTAAAAAGTACTGATTGCAAAGAGAATCAAGACGAATTTTGTGAAAAAGTTCGAGTCGCGCGGAGAAGAATTTAAAGTGAAATTTACTCACGAGTTCCACTTGCTGAGAAAAATTCAAATAAAATTTATTAGAAGTCCCCGGCTGCCGAGCGAAGTTCAAATGAAATTTGCCCGAGTTGCCGAAGGAAAATTTAAATAAGACGTCCCGCGGAAAACAAAATTTTTTTCACGGACAATTTAAATGAAATTTATTAGAAGTAGTCGCCGGAGTGAATTTAAATAAAATTTCTCCGCCAAGTTCTGACTTGGAGCAGAGAATTCAAATGAAATCCACTGGAGTTCACAACAATTCGTAAAATAAAACGTATGAAAATTTTTTAAATTGCAATCATCGAGTTACCTCGAATCAAAGTTTCACGCAAAATAATAATAATAAAAAGAGTTTCAAAATATTTTCCACAATACTTAATATCGTCATACTCGTGGTTCGTCTAATTTAAGAGCATAATCACGCTTACGTTTACATTCTCCATCAGAAATAAATCTATTAATATTTAAAAATCTACGTAAAAATAAAATTAATAATCTTATTTCCTTTTACCGAGAAATTAATTATTTCACACTTCCGTTTCCCAATATATTTATTCGACAATTAGGCAAATCTACTTTCACGCGGAGGAAGAGAAATGAAAAAAGAACTTTAATTTGAAACTGCAAGTATTTCGCTAATTACATCGGCTAAATTCAAAGATGCGAATCGCCCACGAAATTAAATATTTTTACGTTAAATATTTTCTATCTATATCGCAATTAAATAAATGCTACTTTCACGTGAAGATTAACAAAATTTCAATTTAAAGCTACGTTTAAAATATCCCAAGTATTTATTAATTAACTCGGAGGCGAAATTAAACGATTCGCGAGCGCGTTAAAAATTAAATAAATCCCGCGCAAGTGGGAAATTTAAGAAAATTTCAGCTGAAATGCACGAAAAAACATTCCAAGTGTTTAATCAATTTCGTGCTCCGCATTCAAAGACGAAGATCTCGAAAGCGAAATTAAATATTTTTCGCATCTCCTCGATATATTTACATTGCAACAAAATGAGTCTACATTCGCGTGAAAGTATAAATCAATGATGTTTCAAGTATTTCCGAGCGTCGTGAATAAAAATATAAATAAATATAGAATTATAAATTTCAAAGACGATAAAAAATAAATAAATATAAAATTATAAATTTCAAAGACGATAAAAAATAAATAAATATAAAATTTTTAAATAAATATAATATAAATATAACATTTTTAAATAAATATGATATAAATATAACATTTTTAAATAAATATGATATAAATATAAAATTTTTAAATAAATATAAAATTTCAAAGACGAAAAATCTCGCGTGAAATTTAACATTTTACAAGTTCGTTCGCCCATACTTGCAAAGAAAAGCAAAGCTGCAAATTTCGAGGTAAAAGGTGAATTATTTCGAAATTTCTATTGAAGATCGACTGAATGTACTTTGGCGTTGTTAATTCCTTCAGCGCCATTCAGAGAGATCAAAAATTTCACATTCACAATGGTTACAATGCAAACAAATCCACTTTTCCCGTAAAAGAGAAATTATATTCAAGGCTATAGAATGTTTCAGCCACAAATGTTTTAACGTCATTAATTCCGCGTTCGAAGACGAGAATCTCGCGAAATAATTAAATATTACACGCTTCCATCAGCTCACGTTTACACTGCGACAAAAGAAATCTACAATAATTTCACGTCGAGTGGAAAATTCACAAAAATTTCAACCTATAAAAATATCCAGAAGTATTTCAAGTATTTCAGCGTATATTGATTTTTTCTTTTTTTTTTTTTTTCAATTCAAATCACGCGAAATTAAATATTTTGCAAAAATTTGTTTACCCACAATTTTCACGTGAAAACTTCAGCTTGGAAATATTTCAAGTATCGGCGTTAATTCCTTCTGAATTCGAAGGCGAGAATCTCGCGAAATTAGATGTTTTTACAAACATTTACGATGTGAAACAAATTTAATTTCGCGTGAAAGGGAAAATTGACAAACATTTCGACTCGATGTTAGAAAATATCCCGAGCGTTTTAGCGTTATTAATTCCTTCCTGGCGTTCGAGAATTCAAAGGCGAGAATCTCGGGCGAATGGTTTTCGCCCTCATATCTGTGGACGAGATATCTCGCGGCCCGATGCAAAGACACGTGAGACATCCAAGTGCGAATGTCGTCGAATGCCGCGAGATATCTCGGTCACGGATGCGAGAAAGGGTTAACATGTTCGCCGAAATATTAACCCATTCGAGCGTTTTGTTTGTTTTATTATCCTGAGAACGTGCACTGGCGTGCTTAATCACAATTCCTAGGCGATCAGATCACAGTAAATACACTAACTACGCTCTGAGATTCAGTTGAATTATAACAAAACGACAAATTTTTTTTTTTGTTTTTTTTTTTTGGTGTTTCTTTGAAAAATTTTTGATTTCATTCTACGGTATCTACGGTATTTAAAATTCCATAAAAACTGTTAGAATTAATTTATTATATTATATTTTTTATATTATTTATTTAGTTATATTATATACTTATATTATAGTTTCTATATTATTTATTTACTTATATTATATTTTTTATATTATTTATTTATTTATATTATATACTTATAGTTTCTATATCATTTATTTACTTATATTTTTTATATTATTTATTTATTTATATTATATACTTATATTATAGTTTCTATATTATTAATTTACTTATATTATATATTATATATTTATATTTTTTGTGTTATTTATTTATTTATATTATATACTTATAGTTTCTATATTATTTATTTACTTATATTATATTTTTTATATTATTTATTTATTTATATTATATACTTATATTATGGTTTCTATATTATTTATTTACTTATATTTATATATTTATATTATGTTTTTATAAATATTATATTATATGAAAAGAACTATTAAAAATTCAAAATGCGGAGAATAGAAACGTGAACACCGTCGTCAATTCGTAGAAAGAAGTAAAAAACAATCAAATAATCAATCAAATAAAAATTGAAATGGTGATAAATTTAATTTGTTTTCGCACTGCATCGACTGCTTCAGATTTTTAAGTTTCCCTTTTTTTTCAGATTTTAAAAGAAGGAGAAAAGACCCTCCCCCGCAATTAAATTTAATCCGCGAAATCCTATTAAACGAGATGTGCAAATACATAACGAAACGATTCGAATTGAATCGAATCGTCAGAAACGCAACGATTTTTTTTCCAAAGCAATTCACCGCGAATATATTATTCGGCTACGTGTATTTTTTTCCCACGAGAAACGCGTGTTCGCGTTTAAATGAAAATCTCCTTCGTACGATTCAAATCGCGCGAGAAGTGAATGACGAATGACAAAATTGCATAAATATCAACACTTGTAAAGTTATTGTAAAATATTGTACAATTGTTCGATATAGTTTCGCGAGTTTTAATAAATAGGGTAGTGTGACATAGAATACTGCAACATGCTATTTTTATATATTAAATGCATATATTATAAATATAAAAAATAAATATATAAATAAATATATTTTATATATTAAATATATATATTATAAATATAAAAAATAAATATACAAATAAATATATTTTATATATTAAATATATATATTATAAATATAAAAAATAAGTATACAAATAAATATATTTTATATATTAAATATATATATTATAAATATAAAAAATAAATATGTAAATAAATATATTTTATATATTAAATATATATATTATAAATATAAAAAATAAGTATATAAATAAATATATTTTATATAGTAAATATATTTTTAATATATTAAAACTTAGAGAAATTTAGGTAGAAAGATAGATGATTAAAGAGAGGAATTCAACACTAGGAAAAATAAGTAACTTTAATATAACATAACATCTTTCTCTTAACAAGAAACCGAATATTCTAAAATCTTGCAAATTCAATAATTCGACATCAAGGGGAACAAAATTTTTGGAAAAGTGGTCTAGCCAATGAATTGGCAAAAATTTGTCGAAAGAATATCGGCGCATACATTCATTAATGATACGACAGTAATATAATAAAATGTACCATTATTATATTATAATATAGCAGAGCCTCTCACGTCCCGACTAACAGAGAGACGAAAGTGCTCGACCAATGGAATTTTCGGATAATCCTAAATATTGCAGCAATGCAGGAACTTTCAGTCACTGTCATTTGAAGAAATTTTCATTGGAATCATTACTCCTAATAAATTTGAACAATTTCAAAAAGCACTCTTATGGGAAACAATTTGAAAGCTAGAAAAGTTTTGTGGTAATTGTTTAAATTTTCGCTCGAGTACTCGACAATTCATAAAAACACGCTCGACAATATTCGAATATTTGAAAAGAGGACAAAGCAAAAGGCAACAATTAATTTAAAAAATGAATCGTAAAATGTACAAATATTTTTCTCGCTTTCAAAAAATGAATCATAAATATATGGCATAATAATTCTATAAATAATCCACCAACTATGTTGTTATTAACTTCTAAAATGACCAAATAGCTCTCATACATCGAACTAAGCCACTGGTAAATTATTTTTTCAAATCCCTTCGTTACGAGAAATTCAGCAATTTAGATTGTTGAACGAATCAAATAGTTTAAACTTTCAAATCAAATACTTTTTGAATTTTCGATAGTTGAAAAAAGCCTTGAATTCCATAACCTTTCCGTCAACCGTCGAAATCTAAAACAATGAAACTCTTCTGTTTCACTTTTCTGTATACAAAACGAGCAATTTCCATTTTCAGAAAATTTATACTATACATACAACCTTGACGCGAAGCTCCTAATCGAACAAGTATTCAAAAGTATTCAAAAACATTGAGAAACTTGGTCAGATCAAATTGAAACTGCTAATTCTATTTTCTAGCAAATTCAACATTTAGTTTAATTTTCCATGAGCAAGCATTAACCACTTGCGCTGGGCGGACCGTAACGAGTGACCGAGCCGTATACAATAATTCCTCGTTTTCTTTCTTTTTTGAACTCGTCGGTATGATACCACTGGATAGAAATTATTATGGAGTAGTAAATTTATTATTTGTTTTGCCTGGGTCATACTTAAATATACTTAAAACTGAGAAAATATTATAGAAATAATATAGAAAAAAAATATAGAAATAATGTAGAAAAAAATATTATAGAAATAACAGAAAAAAATATTATAGAAATAATATAGAAAAATTATAGAAATAATGTAGAAAAAAATATTATAGAAACAATATAGAAAAAAATATTACAGAAATATAAAAAATATAGAAATAATATAGAAAAAAATATTATAGAAACAATATAAAAAATATAAAAAATATAAAAAATATTATAGAAATAGTATAGAAAAAAATATTATAGAAATAATATAGAAAAAAAATATTATAGAAACAATATAGAAATAATATAGAAAAAAATATTATAGAAACAATATAAAAAATATTATAGAAATAATATAGAAAAAAATATTATAGAAATAATATAGAAAAAAAATATTATAGAAACGATATAGAGAAAAATATTATAGAAATAACATTAAAAAAAATATATTATAGAAATATAAAAAATATCACAGAAAATATTGCAACTTTCAGCAAAAAATTCCCGACGTGCGTGTCATTCCAACGCAAGAAGTTAAGAAAGGGTTGAAACCCTACTCGACGCTCGTTAATTTCACGAATCCAGATTGGCCACGAATAGTGAAACAATCGCAATCTAATCAAGTGAAATTCAAATGAAATTTCATCCGAGAGAGAGAGTGAAAGATTTCTCTCGATGGACTTCGTGCTACCGAAGATTCACGCTCGAGAAAAAGATTCTCCCCCGAACGTTTTCGAAAAACATTACCCGTCCATTCGACGACCCGTTCATCTTTCTCTCGTCCCTGAAACAACGCTGGCAGTCAATCCCATGTGAGGAACTCACTTCGTGGTGAATCGCCTGTATCCCGAGTTATAATACACCGCATGCTCGTCAACGCGGCGTGCATAATACACCCTGGTGGAAAGTCACCACCCTAAGGAGCCGGCGGCGGTTGGTCGACGATCCGGTTGCGGTTGCCGGAAGGTTGGAATTTCGTGGCTGATTCATCGGTCATTCCTATTGATCAGAGCGATGGAAAAGCCACCGAAAGGGGGATGTGTCGCGCGAATCAAGCCGGCACAGACAGTACGGCAGCACCTATGCTCCACGTATTGGCTTGCCTGAGGGGGAGTTTATTAGATATAACACACGCGTGCATGCGCGTATGTGTGTGTGTGAGTGTGTGTGAGAGTAGGGGGAGGTGGAGAGGGGGTGTTGGCATCGGTATATTCGTGCACCGAGAAAGAAAAGATGCGCAGGAACGGGTAGAGCCATAGCGGTTACGTTGCGCAGTCGTCGGCAACGTCGGCGGACGTTATTGATTGCACGGGGCGAGCAAGACAGAGGCGGGCAAGGGTAAACTACCCCCCCCCCCCCGTGTGGAGGAACGAGGACAGCGAGTCGAAATATACCCGGCTTTCTTAATGCACTCTCCCCTCTCTCTCCCTCTCTCTCTCTCTTTCTGTCGCTCATTCTCCCGGCTTCTCGAGCTGCTCGATACGATGGCGAATGTGTACGTTGCTGTCGATGGGGCAGAATCCGCCCTCGGATGTTCATGTAAATTCTCTATCTTTTTTTCTTCGTTGAGTTTCGAACGTTGAGAGATCATTGTCATTATTACTATTATCGTTAGGAACGTTAGGAACAACTGAAAGGAAATTTCACTGGCGAATCTTTTAGCACGCTGAGCGAGTTTGAAGATGTTTGAAGATGTTTGAAGGAATCGTGAGGTTTGATTGACGGAAGCACAGTTTGCCAGCGTTGTGCGAAACAATCGGCAATTAGGTCGACAATTTTTGTCGCTGAGCACATTGTACCGAAACTCTAGTTTGAGCGAGTTTGATGATGTGTATAGAAGTTCCGTGCGGAGGAACGAGGACAGCTAGTCGAAATATACCCGGCTTTCTTAATGCAGTCTCCCCTCTCTCTCCCTCTCTCTCTCTCTTTCTGTCGCTCATTCTCCCGGCTTCTCGAGCTGCTCGATACGATGGCGAATGTGTACGTTGCTGTCGATGGGGCAGAATCCGCCCTCGGATGTTCATGTAAATTCTCTATCTTTTTTTCTTCGTTGAGTTTCGAACGTTGAGAGATCATTGTCATTATTACTATTATCGTTAGGAACGTTAGGAACAACTGAAAGGAAATTTCACTGGCGAATCTTTTAGCACGCTGAGGGAGTTTGAAGATGTTTGAAGATGTTTGAAGATGTTTGAAGGAATCGTGAGGTTTGATTGACGCAAGCACAGTTTGCGAGCGTTGTGCGAAACAATCGGCAATTAGGTCGACAATTTTTGTCGCTGAGCACATTGTACCGAAACTCTAGTTTGAGCGAGTTTGATGATGTGTATAGAAGTTTCGAGGTGGTACAAGCACGGTTTCTCGTACCTAATGTTCGATTATATTCGACAATATTCATAGGAGATTTTTATTGAATACATCGCGAGCGTTATGCGAAACAATCGGAGTTTCGTTCGAAACAAATATTGTTTCAATTGTCTAAACTGTAGTTTGAGCGAGTTTAAGTGAGTTTGATGATGTACGCAGAAATTTTCAGGTATTTGACGCAAGCACAGTTGCTCGCGATTTTATCGAATTTCGAACATTAAGGTTACATGATGAAATGTTAGGATTTTTTCAATTTTTGTCATTTTAACTCCAACATTCGATGTTCGAAGAAAGATACAGCAAGTTTCAAAGAATCGTTGAAAAGAGGAGAATTCGATCTTCAAAATAACGCTGAGTTTTTGACTGAATTTTCACAATTTTCAAAAAGAAAAAAAAAAAAAAAAAAAAACTATCCTCACTTGCTACGTGAAGTAAAAATCATTTTCAAGAAGAATGAAAAAACGAACCCAAGATTATCAAAGTAGAAGCTTCACTCTTTCACGGTCGAAGTAGAGAATGTATATTCGTGCGCATTTTCACGTAACTATCATCTATTGACTTTTGAATTTTCCTCGTTACTACTTCACGAATCAACACGAATCAACATTTTTCTCTACGATATCATTTTCCGCGAGTGCTCGCCATTCGTGAAACTCGGTAACAACGATAATTACACAAAGGTTTCGTTTCTTGAAATTCGCAGCACCCGCTGCCAACTTACAGAATCACATCAATTAAAATCACCGACAACTGTTGTCACTGGCTACGCTCGTCGAACGACAACAATTGCAATTGTCATTCAGTGAATTTTTTAAATCGATTACTCCCGACTGATTGAATTGCTGAACAATCAAATTAGACAATCAAAGTGAATCTCAGAGTCGTCGATTTTCGCAGATTTAATTGGCGAGCTAGCGTTCGCTCGTAGAGAAAGAGAGTGGCATTACACCAGGAAAATATTCTTTGTGCGTTCACCCCCTTCGTTCCTCGTGCACGCTCCGATCGAGCCTTTGTCGCCGGTTAAGTATACCTTTCCTAGAATCCATCGAGTCGAGTAATGCCATTGAGGTATTGCAACGGTTCTCCTCGTTGTTCGGTTAATCATCTGGTGCGTCGTGCGTGCCTTGAAACTGAGCAAGAGGCTCAGAGACGTTTTGGAAGAAAGAGAAAACGTCTTCGGTACGACGATGCACCAGAGTTATTTAATTTATTCAAGTTGCTTGTTCCCTCTGCTCGATAGTGATGCGAACCGATCGTATTGTTGCGGGTTAGGTTGTGCCAGCGATGCCAGTGTTCGAGCACTGTCGCAAATTGGCTCGAGCATTGACAAAGTAAGCACATTGTACAGTGCACAGCTCGCGACAGGAAGAAAATAGGAAACGTGTATTCGTGAGAAATGTCACGTGTATCATTATATTTGAACTTAAACTCAAAGATGCCATGATGACATGTACTAACGTTATTATTGTATTTAAACAAGGTTAAATTATATTATAGTGTATATTATAATATATTACTATATATAATTATAATATATTACTATATATAATATATTACTATTAGTGTATATTATAATATATTACTATATATAATACAGTGTGTATTAATGTAATATAATAAATTTGTTTATATGACATGTCTAATTTATTATTTTATTATAATATAATATATAATATATTACATTATATATTATATTATAAAATATTTATTAAAATATATATTAAAATATAAAATTTAATATTAAATTTAATTTTATATTTTAATATTAAAATATATATTAGAATATAAAATTTAATATTAAATTTAATTTTAATTTATATAAATATTTATTAAAATATATATTATATTATATTATAAAATATATTATATTATAAAATATTTATTAAAATATATTATATAATAAAATATTTATTAAAATATATATTATTAATATAATATTATTATTATATAATATGATATAATATGTATAACATAAATTAGATATATAAACAAATGTGTAATATATTTGTATAATTATACATAATTATGTATAATTTATAAAAATATATAAACATAAATACAATACAGAAAAGAGAAAAGAGTCACTCTATTTTTACGATAAAATTCCAATCCTCGAAAGGTTCACGTCAGCCAGGAATTACAAAAAACTGAAGACTAAAAGTTTATCATTCCCCATTTTCCCGGGTAAAACACAACTCGGGCAGAAATATGGAGAGAGGAATACCAGCGACGCTTACGATCGCTTTAAAATTCAACAATTCCCACGCAAGAATGGCAAGTCGATTTATGGAAGGAAACGCCGCGAATGCTCCAACACTTTCCCACCCGTTCGATAGATTTACGCCGCTCTCGAAAAACACTTCGGCTCCGACGAGGAACGCGTGGCACCGACGTGCCAGAATTTCCATAAATCCGGGCCAACTTTTTCATAAAATTTCTCTCGACGAGTTCTATGTATTCGTATTTTATACATATATATATATATATATATATATATATATATTTATATTTATATAATACAATTTGTTTATATTAACATGATATATACAAATATTATATTTGTATGTATATTATAATATTTGTCTACATTAACATAGTATATATATAATTATATTTGTATATATACTATAATATTTCTATATATTAACATAATATATATATATAACTATATTTGTATATATATTATAATATTTGTATATATTAACATAATATACATAAGTATATTTGTATATATATTATAACATTTATATTATATTAAAATAATATATATATATAATTATATTTGTATATATATTATAATATTTATATTATATTAACATAATATGTATAATTATATATATATAACATAATATATATAATATTATAATATATATTTGTATATACATTATAATATTTGTATATATTAACATAATATATATATAATTATAATTGTATATATATTATAACATTTGTATATATAAACACTATATATATATATATAAGAATTTCGTTACAGTTACCCCCTTTGCTTTCAATTTGAAACTGCATTTTTTCCTCCGCGCGACGAGAATTTCAAACCGACGTCATCAAATTTCAAACTCACGCCAAGCCGAAACAATCGACGGTGTTTACCTTCCGCATATTGATAAAAAGAATGATCTGATTATACACGCCGGTTAGATGTAAATTGTTGCACATTGTTGCGATTTCGCCCCAGGAGGCGGGGGAGGGAAACAGAATTATTCCCTCCCCCGAGGTTTTGTTGTTTGTGTCTTCTGTTGGAGTTCAACCGAATTTCACGAAGCGATATTTGCGAATAAACCACGACACGTTTGCGTTTACTTTGCTTCTTTTCTTTCTTTCTTTCTTTCTTTCTTTTTTTTTTTTTTTTTTTTTTTTAGCTTTCAGTGAGAATGCAATTTCAAGACTTCGAGTTTCGTTCGTTTAATTTTCGTGCTGTTACGCTGTCGGCACTTATTCTGCTGTAACTTCTTGTCTCTCGACGTGATGAAATTCGAGTTTTGTTCCCAAAAGACTAATGGCACTGAATTCTCTGTACAGTACCACGCGTGTATATAAATTCAATGCATTTATTATTGTGTATTAACGTTGATACGTTGCGTCTTCTATTGAGATTTATGCGAATTTCATGATATTTGCGAATAACAGGCCACGTTACGTTACATTCTCTTCAGCGGGATTTTCAGTGAAAATTCACAAGCTTCAGAATTTTCGAAATTTTGAAATTTAGAATTTTAGTATCAATTCCATTTATGTGTTTTATTTGGTTTTGTGGGTCTAATAACTGTATATACTAATTCTCGATACAGCATTACACATGTGTGTAGAGTTGATATATTTTTATTCATAGTTATTATAATATTTCTACTATTATTATTATAGTTATTATAGTATTGTATTATAATTAGCACGTTGTATCTTCTATCGAAATTTAATCGAATTTTCACGAAGTGATACTTTTGTGTTTGGAATTGAACGATGCTTATGAATAAATCACTATATATCACTATATATCACAGTCTTCATGTTTTTGGTAAGAATATAGAGAACTTTAAGTTTTAGAATTTTGTTCTACACAATTGCAAAGGATTTTATACTAAATACAGGGATCAGGGCAAATAAAATTGATCGATGAATGAACGTGATACGATGATTCTAAGAATTCTAAAAAAAAGAAAGTCAGATAAAAATCTCTATAATTTGGGGAATTTGAAATTCGACCATATTTTTATCTGTCTCACAGAGTGGAAATAAAAGACACGAATCGAACTGCCGCAGATTAATCGGAATAAACATAATAAAAACGATGTGTACTCGTGCAATGGTCAAATCTATCTACAGGCTGGGCCAAAAAAATCACTTCTTACTATAAAATCCGTAATTTTCTCATTATATATTCTAAAAAATCTTTTTTCTAATAATTTTGTCTAATAAGCATAATATTAATATGGTAATAAATATAATAAAATAATATAATAAATAATAAATATATTTAATAATATATAATATATAACAATAAATATATTTAATTTTTTCTAACAAATAATTTTTAAAACGTAACGAAAAGAATCACGTTTGAAAAATGATTTTTAAGTTACTTAAGTTCAATTTAAAAATTAATAAAATCAGCTTCTACGGTTCGTCAGAAAAGACAGAAACTTTTGGCCCACCCTCTAAGTACGTAACTCCAAAGTATTCTACTCGATACAAAGATTGAAGAAAAAGGAAAATCGATCGACTCTAAGGGAACTAGATAAACTCCAATATCAATAAAGACAAAAAAAAAAAAAAAAAAAAAAAACGAAATCTACCTATATATATATATATTATAATATTTATATTATATTAAAATAATATACATAATATTATAATATATATTTGTATATACATTATTTGTATATATTAACATAATATATGTATAATTATATTTGTATATATATTATAATATATATATATATATATATATATATATATATATATATATATATATACAGGGTGTTCCGTAACTTGTGGTACCCACTTTGGGAAAAATACTGAAAAAAGGTCATATAAATACACGTCCTGTCTGTCTTCGTTTATGGGGTATAAAAAATTTTCTGTTTTAATTGCTTTCACAAAAGATGCTCGAAATGACCAGCTTGCATTTGAAGACAAGCCTGCACGCGTCTTGTCATTCATCTGGTTACTCTCTCTATCGTTCCTGGTGTTTCTCGAATTTGTCGGAAGCCTTGCTCTATTCTATTTCGTGGTATTTCAGCATTTTCAATCGATGCTGCGTACACAATAGATTTCAAATGTCCCGGCAAATGAAAATCTAATGGATTCAAATCCGGAGAACGAGCAGGCCATGCAACAGGACCTCCACGACCAATCCATTGATTTGCAAAGTGTTGATTGAAAAATTGCCTAGCCAATCGGCTAAAATGCGGCGGAGCTCCATCATGCATAAACGAAGTCTAATATCGACTTGGAAACTTCCTCTGATATTTCGTGTAAAAGCGTGCTCAAAAAAAATCAACGTACGTTTGTGCCTGTTAGTTTCCCATCAAGAGAAAAAGGTCCAGTTAAAAATTTATCAATTATTCCTGCCCGTACGTTTAAACTAAACTGGTGTTGATGTCTTGAATGCACAATAACGTGTGGGTTTTCTTCATCCAAATTGTGATTATTATGAAAATTGAATATACCAACCCTAGATGAAACTTAGCTTACTAGAGCTTGCTCTGTTTATAAAATTCATTGTATCTCATAAACGAAGACAGACAGGACATATGTTTGTATGACTTTTTTTCATTATTTTTAGGCATTTACAATTAACTCCCAATATATATATATATATATACATACATTGTTCGTACAATTTCACATTTTGATGAACAAAATTCAAGAAATGGAAATTAAGTTTGTTTCATACTTTTAATTCTTGGACGTTGCTGCATAAATTTTTTGCAAACTTTCATAGTCCAAAAAATCCATATATTGTGCTTTACATTCAATATACAAGGAAGAATATATTTTTGCTTCTTTACGTTTTTGTTTTCTCAATGTTTGATACTTCAGAAACGAAAATGCACGAAGTAAACTGTGCAATGCGTAACGTTTCTAATTTCTTCCAGACACTTTAGATATTTCTTTCTCGTTTGCTATGATTTATTCCCAAATGAAATCAAACGTTTAAAAAACGAAACAAACTTATTGAAATCAAATATATCTTAGGAGTACGTATATTTTGATGATATTTATCGAAATTAATTCCGTTCACAAGTAGAACAGAATTAAATGCACGCGCGGTGAAGCAAGTAGAATGTACAATCATAAGTCAGACAGGACACCAACATCGATGTACGTATGTGTGTACATATATCTTCACGTTTGAATAATTATTATTTTTTAAACTTTATATTCCTGAATACTAAACAACTGGAATTATTAATTATCGATTCATAATTATCATCATAATTATTATCTGTGTCATTAATAAAATAAAATTTAAATATGCGAATAGACTAATAGATCAATGATCGCACACGAGGTAATTAAATAACTATTGAAGAAAATGTTATATACACAAAGTCAAAAATTAACGTTTAGAAAATTGTTCTTTAATTATTCAGCCATACTCAATTCAATTAATTGTTCCTGATGACTCTTGTACTGTGTCGCTGCAATAAATAATTAAGAAACGTGGAATCGTAACGATACGAGTTTGTTAATTACAAAAGACACATGTATTCGTATACACAGAACGCTATTCACATTTTTATTTACTCCATTTATTAATTTATTCGCTGTAATTCATTTTTTTTACTCCATGTCACTAACTCATTGCAATTCAAACGATCAGCTTCACTATCGTGAACTCGCTATATTTCAATAATAATTTTATATTATATGAAATTTTATTTTTTATTTTTATATTATTATTTTTATTATAATATGTTATATTATTATTATTTTTATTTATACTATATTATTATATTATTATTTTTATTTATACTATATTATTATATTATTATTTTTATTTATACTATACTATATTATTATATTATTATTTTTATTAATAATATATTATTATATTATATTTTATATATATTTTTTATGTATACTGTATATTTTATATTGTATATTATTTTATTATATTATATTTTTATTTTTACTATTACTTATTATACTATTTCATTATATAATAATATATAATAATATAATATAATAATGATAATAATATATTAAGTAAGTAATATAATATATTATATTATATTTTTATTTTTATTATTACTGTATATATTATATTATATTACTATATATATTACATTATATTTTTATTTTTATTATTACCATATATATTTATATTTATATTATTATATGTACATTTACATTTTAACATATATTATTATTATTTTTTGTCATATGAATACGTTAATGGACAATTTTTATTACATTGCCGCGGAATTGCAGTAATTTCGACGCGACGGAAATAAATGTTGCAACAAAATTTTGTAATTAGATAAAATGCCTTTCGCTCCGTTATGGTATACCGTGGCCCTCTGACAAAGCTTGTAAATCCATGCTCGAAAACCGATTATGAAGATTTTCCAATTTTCCCGCCATCTATTGATTTCGTGCGGTTTAAACGCGATTATCGTCCGGCTCGCAAACGGCCGAAATTAATATCAGAAAGCTTACGAATTTTGCGCGAATTACCGTTTATTGGAGTCAAATGAAGCCGAACGATCCCTTTGCACTGCATGATTTCCCCTGTAATGTAATCCACTCACGTGGATTAACGTGGATGCATACGCATCTCCTTTTAACCAAAGTGCGATCAAAAATTGTGGCAGGTCTTCCGAAGGAGGCGAAGATTTTCAATGATCTTCGTGTCTTTCGCGTGCGTTCGATTCGCGTAAACGATTCTCTAGATTGCACGTCGATCTTTTTTTAATTGGCAACGTTTCAGGAAGATGTTATACGTTTCAGAAGAGTTTTCTTTCTGTTCAACATTTATATTTTATTATTATATTATATTATATTTTATAGACCATCGCGGATCGATGATCTGTATGAGTTTCACATGTGCCATGTGCATTGCCATTATCGCGATAAAAAAAAAAAAAAAAATAACGAAAAAGAGAAATAATGTCCGTTGCGACGATTCCATTCGATCGAAATGAAAGATTGATTATTGTAAAAACGATTAAAATTGATTACATCTTGGGGTAATACAATGATAGGGATTTTGTTGACTATGACGGTGTACAAATAGTTTTCAGTATTACTTTCATTTCAGAATATTACCATATTTTTGTTTTACCTGCATTTTATACTTGTAATTCATGTTTTACAGATACATAATCTGGCTATTATGTCAACGCTAAAGAAAAAGGGAGAAAACACCACTGATATAGTTTTATTATAGTGGTGTAGTTAGTACTTATAATATTATAGTATTATAGTTAATATTAGAATAGTATCAATACAGTATTAATATTAATAGTATTATAACAGTATTAATATTAATAGTATTATAATATTATGGTATTATAAATTAATAGTATTATAATATTATAGTATTATAAATTAATAGTATTATAATATTATGATATTATAAATTAATAGTATTATAATATTATAGTATTATAAATTAATAGTATTATAATATTATAGCATTATAAATTAATAGTATTATAATATTATAGCATTATAAATTAATAGTATTATAATATTATAGCATTATAAATTAATAGTATTATAATATTATAGCATTATAAATTAATAGTATTATAATATTATAGCATTATAAATTAATAGTATTATAATATTATAGCATTATAAATTAATAGTATTATAATATTATAGTATTATAAATTAATAGTATTATAATATTATAGTTAATATTAGAATAATATAGTTTTATTATAGTAATATAGTTAGTATCATGTTAAATTTGACAGTTTAATGTTAACAGCAATTTAAAATAGTTGAAAACTGAATTTAGTTAGTTACAAATTGCTTTTAAGAATGTTTAATGAAATATAAATCATTTATACCTAAAAAATACCATGTGTAAATAATTTAAAAATTTTTATTTACTACATATTTAAAAGTCGTGATAAATCCATAAAACATGGACAGAGCTCTTTCTGACATATATATAAATAATACATATATATATATATATATATGTCAGTTTATATATTATATATTTCAACTATTATATGTACATATATATATATATATATGTCAGTTTTAACTAATTAAATTTTCAATTATTTTAAATTTACTATATATATATATATATATATATATATATATATATATATATATATATATATAGTAAAATAACCAGATTCACAAAATAACTAACAATATTCCAAAAAAAAAAATGCTTTCGATTCAACAAACAACCTCATTCCCCTTCTTTTCATTTCAACTCGTAAATTTCGCGCCAACTCTCGAAATATTCAATATGCGTGAATTCTCGCACGAATTTTTCTTTTCTCCCTCCTCCCGATTTGAAATTTTCATTTGAACCCGAGCGGAGAACAATGTACGCAACGTTTGCCCGTCCGATTGCTGCCAATATTAACCTACTTGTGTTTGCGCGAGCGTCATCTGTTTCGCGAAATCTCGGCGCTAATAATCGATTCCGTGATCCGAGGGAACTCGTCCCTGGTGGCATCCGAAATTTCCACTCGCCGATGGCGACTCGATTCCCTCCCTAGCGAGTTTCTTCCGTATCTTCTCTAGCTATATGGCGAGCACCGTCGAGGGGAACTGGGAGAAATTTGGGAGAAGTTTGGCGACGTTCGTTATTCGCCGAGCGATAAGGCTCGAGAAATTGGCCGAGGACAGTTTCGAAACGAAATGGTCAATGCGTCAAGGACAGTTGCGCTTATGTGTAAAATTTACAAACTCGGAAGACGTGCTGAGAAGGAATAATTAGGAATTAGTTTTCAGAGTTCGATAGTATAAACTGGACTGAAAAGAAAAAAAAAAAAAAAGAAAATGATTGGTAATGGAATGTTAGATATCAATAGATTACAATGAATGATTTTTTTTACGCTCGAAATTCCCTTGATAACTCGGTAATGTGATAAAAAAGAAAAGAAACAGAAGAAGAACGTGTCATCATTTTGTGTTTGAACAGAGACGACGAAGGGAAGCTCATTAAGTTGAATCTTGAATTAAATTGAATTTAATACGAATTTAATTCAAAAATGTAATTTGACGAATTTAATATTGAGCCGGTTGAGTATAATTTTGATTTGAACTTATGTACTCGGATATTGACGCATTTATGAATTTTAATTTATAGAAAGAGATGATAAACTGCAACGAGTATCGTATAAGACAAATCGTCAAATATCTCAATGAAATACCAATATAATAACATAATAATAATACTAGAATAGTATTAATAGCAATAATACCAGAATATTAATAGTAATAGTAATACTATAATATAATAACATAATAATAATACTAGAATATTAATAGTGATAGTAATACTATAATATACTAACGTAATAATAATATAACTAGAATGGTATTAATAGTAATAATAATACTATAATATACTAACGTAATAATAATACTAGAATGGTATTAATAGTAATAATAATACTATAATATACTAACGTAATAATAATACTAGACTAGTATTTATAGGAATAATAATACTAGAATAGTATTGATAGTAATAATACTAGAATATTAATAGTAATAGTAATACTATAATATATTAACATAATAATAATACTAGAATATTAACAGTAATAGTAATACTATAATATATTAACATAATAACACTAGAATATTAATAGTAATAATACCAGTAATAGTAATAATAATACTATAATATACTAACATAATAATAATAGAATAGTATTAATAATAATAATAATAGTAATAGTAATAATTAATACTAGAATAGTATTAATAGTAATAATAATACTAGAATAATATTAATAGTAATAATAATACTATAATATACTAACATAATAATAATACTAGAATGGTATTAATAACAATAATAATACTAGACTAGTATTTATAGCAATAATAATACTAGAATAGTATTAATAGTAATAATACTAGAATAGTAATAGTAATACTATAATATACTAACGTAATAATAATACTAGAATTGTATTAATAGCAATAATAATACTATAATATACTAACGTAATAATAATACTAGAATGTTATTAATAGCAATAATAATACTATAATATACTAACGTAATAATAATACTAGAATAGTATTAATAGTAATACTAGAATATTAATAATAATAGTAATACTATAATATATTAACATAATAATAATACTAGAATATTAACAGTAATAGTAATACTATAATATATTAACATAATAATACTATAATATACTAACATAATAATAATAGAATAGTATTAATAGTAATAATAATAATACTAGAATATTAATAGTAATAATACTGGTAATAATAATATTAATAGTAATACTAATACTATAATATATAAATAATAATACCAGAACTATCTGGCCGAAATGACATGAAAATCCTTATTTTTTTAATTATACATTTAATTATATATTATTTTTATATATCTTTGAGAAATCTGAACGATTTTCCGCGAAATGCTTGCGTTTTCCAATTCTATTGAAAACATTCCCCCTGCATTGTAGAATTGCACACGTATCTCTTCCGGAATTATAAATGTTTCCCCGCATAAATGCATCGGATCTCGCCGGATAATGTTTCCCCTTCGTGTTACACAGTCGAGAGTATCTTAAGTCCACCGATACCAAGTGATACAGAGTGATCGTTTACTTACGCGAGCAAACAATGATTTGCCCGACAATATTTGATCCTGTACGTATGCAGCGAACCGTGTCGGTCTCGTATCTACGGACGATAAATATTGCAAAATGGATTGCGTGTCGGATGAGGTACGACGTTTGACAGTATTCGACAACCGCCTCGATTATTCATGACCTATCAATGCAGCGTGAATACAGTGACATACAGTGGTGTATTGCAGTGGTGCATCGAAAGTGTTCGATGTACTAATCACAGAAAAAAGTACATATTATGAAACTGAGAAATGGTTACTGCAACACCTGCTAGACAGATGAAAAGATTCTCGTATTATAAGATATTGTAAAGTTTGATTTCACAATTCAACACGAAAATTTACTGGCACCATTCAACGTTACAAAATTAATTCCATGCGAATTTTCGACAACACCGGAAATGGAAATTCTGAAACCTAATTCTGTCCAAATTGACGATTTGAATTAAAAATTCCGTCAGGTTGAAACCGATCCCCATCGAAACTTTCGATCGCGCTTTTTAAAGGGATAAATAATTCGCCGAACGTACAAACGGAATTCCCAAATCAAAATTTCGTTCAACCATTCGGCGATGCTGAAATTTCTAAAAAATTAAATATTTCCTGGGAAATAAAATCCTAAGAACCTAGGTCTATCTGAATTTACCAACGACGCGGAAGCTGTAAAGAGAAAAAAAAAGAAGAAAAATGAAAAGAAATTCATCAGGCGTGAGAAATAAAATTCCATCAAACTATTCTCGACGACACGGAAACTTTCGGGAAGACAGAGAAATTTACGCGGAGATGAAATTCTTAAACGATGATTCTACGCAAACATTCAACGACGATGAAAAATTTGCAAAATAATGAGAAGCTAGATTTAACGACGAATTGAATCGCGTAAGAAAAATATCTGAACAACTCGTCGGAATATTGCCTAAGCGAAAAGAAGAAAAAAATTAATGAACTCGATCATTTACACGTCGATTACCAGTATCAGGCGATATCGAACCTGTAATCACGTCGTTATTTGACCGGCGGCGTATCAAATCTAAATTAGTACCGCCCACGTACCCACCGGTTTCATGGAAGTTAACGAAGCGAGTAATTCGCCAGCATTACTATAATTCTGTGGGATTTATGACCAGAAATGTATCATTAATTTATAGATCAACGTCTACAGTGATTGAAGTTCAAACCTCCTACAGAAACAACAAATATGAGGTGTTTGTTTAATCTGTTCGTTTGCGAACGATTTGCTCGTCCACTAGAGAATCACTTAAGAGTTTTATGGAACGCTTTCTGCCGCGAATTTGAAAACGCAAAGTTGAAGAATATATATCGAGGAAAGAATGTTCGCGTTCAGTCTTAACGTGAAAACGAAATTCTGCAAATTCTCTGGATAAAATTAATTCGTCAATAATAATTCTCTGATTTATCGAAAACAATTGAATCTATACTGGCGTGCAAAGTTAAAACTCTTTTAAACGAAAAATTGCCGACATTTTCTTGAGAGGTATTTTCAATCATTTTGAAAAGAATCTGTTTAATGTCTACAAAGATGTTTGAATTTTATAAAATTTTTGAAGAAAGAAGCTTATTTATATTAAATAAGAATTGAAAGGAAAGCTAATTAATGATCCTACATATTTGAAAATTAATTACTAAACATTTACATATTTCCCCAACATGATAAAACAGACTACTCTGTCAAAGCTATTTTAAATCGTAGAAGGCATAACAATCTGTTGTTCTGTACGATCAATGTTTCACAACACTGTACTGTAATACCATAAGAGTCCAGGTCTATTCCTGATAAATGTTATTCACCGTTGATAAAGTGACAAATGAATAATCCAAGTGTTGATAAAACATGCTTTACAATTTTCTATTGGCTAAAGTCTCGTGATTTCTTCCTCACCTATGTCACAGACGAGGTATATGATTTTCGAAGTAGATTGTAGCAATACTGTGGGAATACTGACATATTTTTTAATTTTAATTTTCATCGATAGTAGCGCTGCAGTGCAAAAACCTAAATCGGTACAACAGGATGTGACACGAAAATGGTAAATGGGTCCTGAGACCTCCGAATCGTTGACCGAAAAAGTAAATTGTATGTTAAGTCTATATACCTCGTCTGTGCCTATGTTAAAAATTATTAACACAAGCATCGACTAATTAGAACAGACTAGACATCCAATCCCTTTTTCCGTGTCCCTTACCATTTTCATCCTACCATATCGATTTAGCCAAGTTTCGCACCTCAGCGCTACTGGTAACAGAAAATACGAATAAACGTTGTTACATCTGCACCGAAAATTATTTATTCAATCGAACGTGAACGGATTAATAAACGATTGACCTAATTTCCGACTGTAATATAATCATTTTCTATATAAATTATATGTCATAGATATAAATTAGCACTTTTAGTTTATGCCAACAGAGTTACGAATTAAAAACTAATTGTACAAATAAGAAAATACAATAAATATGCAAAAAATAGAATATTTATTATTATTCAAATATTATTATAATATTTAATATTTAATATTTTATATATAATATTTATATATAATATTTAATATTTTATATTTTATATATAATATTTATATATAATATTTAATATTTAATATTTTATATATAATATTTATATATAATATTTAATATTTAATATTTTATATATAATATTTATTATTGTCTCGAGCTGATGGGGGTTATAAAACAACCAAAACGTAACAATTGTCAAATTATTAATTACTGTAATGGAAAAAGTATTAACAAAGACTGTCACTTGTTTCGCATCACTGACAACGAATTTTCAGAATGACTTTTTTTATCAAAGTTAGGAGCTCGTTATCAAATCTTCGACCTGACGAAACTTTCAAACTGATTTTTTCAAAAATATTTCTGAATATTCTAATTGTGATACAACGTCCAATCATTATTATACATGACTGTGCATCATTGTGAATTGTATAACAAATAATATGAAACTGATCGATCGCGGTTTAATTTTTCTGTAATTAAAAAAAGACTCGTTAAATTGTTAGGGAGATCATTAATTTCTAAAATTGTAGATTGCCTTTAATTTCTCAAAACGTATGATATACAAAATCTAAAATTATAGATCCATCGATTCTATACGTCCTCGTTGATCAATTCGTTCATACTTAAAGTATTTAGTTCGTTCGTACCTCAAGTACTTAGTTCGCTCGTACTCGCAAGTATTTACAGTTCGTTCGTACCGAAAGTATTCAGTTCGTTCGTACTTAAAATGTTATGAAATTTAAACGTTCTTAATCGTTCTGTCGATAAAATCTGAAAGCAGATCTTCCGATATCGATCGGATTAAACTTGCTCTCATCGCCGTATCTAATCGCTGTATCTGACAAAAATAACTCTTCTTATTCCTCTTCCGTCAACAAACCTGGACAAATTGCTACTTTCTAAGGTTCAACACATCGAAACGAGACGATAAAAATAAAATATTCTATGAAATAATATTTCAAAAGTATCTGAGAACAGGCAGCGACAACAGGCTAGAAAAAAGTTGCTCAATGTCGCTTCACAGCTTCGTAGCTCAATTACGTGCGTTTAGCATAATGACATATTCATGTTTATCACTTGCAAACGGATTAATTTCATTAAAGTAGTGGGAGACGAACGAGTGCGTACTCTGAATACGTTGCAACAATCATGCGGCCTTCGCTCAATCGCTATCTAAAGACGATCAGTGCACACTTTCCACTCCTGGCCAATTAAAATATTCCCCCCCCCGCCACTTGCAAAGCAATTTTAGGTTTATTAATCGGCGTGAACTTGCCAGTTCCGTGCAGACGATCGAAATCGTGTGAAGAGCGAGACTCTTTACTCGGGCAATTAACTTCGAATAGAACTTGACCAAACAATAAATACAGGCGAGAATCATGGACTTGGTTCAACTACTACTCGCCGTTGTTGCCGTATGCCTGGCGATCTATTATTATTATCAATCGAAGTACGAGTTTTGGAGGGCTCGCGGCGTGCCCGGGCCGAAACCGCGCATCTACATCGGCAACTTCATAGACGTACTTACGAAAAAACGCGCGATATGCACGATCGTGAAGGATCTGTACGACGAATTTAAGAAGGAACCGATCTTTGGAATATACGAGGGTACCACGCCGGTCCTCGTCATTAACGACTTAGACGCGATCAAGGACGTCCTCATCAGAGACTTTTCCGTATTCGTCGACCGAGGTTTCCACGTATTCACAGAGGTATTCTTTGAATTTTGAATCTATTCTTTCCTTGTCTCTCCATCGGAGACATAATAAGCGGCTTTTCGGGATCGGGATATTAATCGTGCGGTGTAATTTATTTTTTTTTCTTTCGTGTGTTTATTTGCACTGTGCGCTATTTTTACTAGTTAATATAAATATAATATAAATGATAATATAGTAATATTATAATATAAATATAATGTAGTAATATTATATATTTATTATTATAATAATATATATTTAATATATATATTTAATGATAATATAGTAATATTATAATATAAATATATAATATAGTAATATTATAGTATAAATATATAATATAGTAATATTATATATTTATTATTATAATAATATATATTTAATATATATATTATATATTTATTATTATAATAATTATATAATATATATAATTATATAATATATTATATAATATATATAATTATATAATATATTATATAATATATATAATAATAAATATAATAATAATAATATATATATAAATATAATAATAAAATATAAATATAATACCACGAATTTTAGTTTTGATTTAAAAAAAAAAAAATCGTATGAAATTCGAATTTGAAATTTTTTTCATTAGAATTATGATACTAGGATCTATTTCACGCTGTGAATGAAGATTCATTTCAGTTCGCTGTCAGACACCGTGCGTGTGACATAATAAGCGCTATCATGTATAGACGTGTTTGAGATTGAGAGAAGTACAGTGACTTGTTCACAATTATCCGAGTACTTGTTGGAACTTTTCATGCGCTGACAATTAATACTACAATGAGCTTCAAGTTTGAAATTATCAAATTTAAAAATTATGATAGCAGAAATTGCGAAATACTCGATAGAAAATGTTTGATGATGAATTTAATCGGAATTCATTTTATCAATGAGTGATCTATAGGATTATCTTTAGCACTTTTCGTGTGTTTATTTGCACTGTACGCTATTTTTACTAGTCAAATATAATACCGCGAATTTTAGTTTTGATTTAAAAAAAAAAAGAAAGGAAATTCGTATGAAATTCGTATTTGAAATTTTACAGATTTTTTACAGGCTCGAGATTAATAAATACAAGTCATATATAATATAATAAATTACGATAATTAATGTTTACGTAGGAAGATTGAAAAGAAAATTGCAAGGCAATTACGTTAATTATGAAAAATTCGATATTATACTTCTTTCTATTTTAATACATTTGCATAAATATGAATATTTATTAGTAAACCCTAATATTCAATAAGAACATTTTCAACATATCTAAAATAATGCTTAATATGTTCACGCTATGCACTATTTTTTTTAACTAAATATATGCTTGCAGTAAGTACCTTATTTCCAAATTTCAAACTTTATCAACATCATCAACTATAAACACATTTATTATAATTAAATAGCAGAATAATTCGGGATATATATTAATAAATTTAAGAGGATGTACTGTAAATTCTACTGCCCTCAAATTTGGCTTGAGCATCTCTTTAGAAGAGAAAGAATCAGTCAACATTGATGCAGAATTTTTACCGCAACATTCGAAGATACAATTCACATTTTTCCAACACTGACGATCGCACCTCGCACAAATCAAAATTCTATTAACAGTGAAATTTCTCGCGTAGGCAGACCCGTTGTCGCAGCATCTCTTCCTGCTAGAACCCAAGAGATGGCGACCACTGAGGGTGAAACTGTCGCCGATATTCACATCCGGCAAGCTGAAGGAGATGTTCCCGCTGGTGGTGGAGTGCGCGGGAAATTTGGAGAAATATCTGGACAAAGTAACGAAGGACGGGACGCCGGTAGAGTGCCGCGACTTGGCTGCAAAATTCACGATCGATGTGATCGGCAGCTGCGTGTTCGGCATCAGCGCGCACGCTCTCGAAGACGAGAACAGCGAGTTTCGAAAAATGGGCAAACGAATCAGCACGTCTAGCACGAAGCAGAGAGTTCGCGAGGCGATCATGCAGTTCATGCCGTCGGTGTACGAAGTGATCGGCCACTTTTTGCAGATGAAGGACATAGACGCGTTTTTCATAAATCTCGTACGGGACACGATGAGGTACAGAAAGGAGAATAACGTGATCAGACCGGATTTTATTCACATGTTGATGGAATTGAAGGAACACCCGGAGAAGGTAGATAGTATTGGTGAGTGAGCGACGAACAAAATGTTTATTTATATATAAATTTTAACAGCACACCGTCGTACTCTTTCGTAATATTGTACGATTTAATCAGTTACAATCAATTACAAAATTTCGACATTTCTCGGATGATGATTGTTACAGGCCGTTTCTCACTAATTTTCATATGAAGCACTTTTTTTTATATTTCCTATTTTCCACGAAAATTCTTTTTTAATTATATATATCTACAAACACGTAAATTTGCTTAAAAATACAGACTAATAATTAATATTGATATCATGAAGGAAATATTCAATTTATTTAAGCTATTTCCAAATGCAAATGTTAAGTAGGATAGATAGGACGTGTAACGAGATATCGTACTTCACAGAATTAACCGACATTTTGCTCACCGCGCAAGCGTTTGTCTTTTTCGTCGCTGGATTTGAAACCTCATCGTCGACGATGGCGCACACGCTTTACGAATTAGCGCAAAACCACGAAATACAAGATAAACTGCGACAAGAAATTCGAGATGTGTACAGCAAGAATGGTGGAAATCTGACGTACACGGATGTCAAAGGAATGAGTTATTTGGACAAAGTGTTTAAAGGTATGAGCACGAAAATATCGCTGCTTCAATGACATTATCCAGAGATAAACATTCAAAAATATCCCATAAATACGAAATGAATATTCTATGTATATATATCCGGAATTTAATTACATTTTCAAAAATATGAATTTCCATATAGATCTGCAGTCAGTCAAATTGTCTACATTTTTTCCACAGAAACGTTAAGAAAGTATCCGATACTGTCCATGTTAAACAGAAGAGCAATAGTTAATTACACGTTCAGAGACATGAAAATTACTATACCGAAAGGAACAAAAATATGGATACCGGTGTACGGAATTCAACACGATCCGAATATTTATCCGGATCCTGAGAAATTCGATCCTGAGAGATTCAACGACGACGCTGCTGCTGCTAGACATCCTATGAGCTTCCTACCTTTCGGCGACGGGCCAAGAAATTGCATTGGTATTTGAATAAAATACATAGATATTGGTTGCCATGATATGAAATAACAATTTTCTTTCACAAGGAAAAATTACTTTAGAACTGAGAAAATGACGAATAGTACTATAAAGTACAGACTTTATATGTAGTAAATGATATTTATTACATATTTATTTATTCAAAACTCGAAACTTGATAAAGTTTAAGTCAATGTTATCAAGAAATCCTTCATTTCGTCTCCTATATTTCATCCACTAATCCTCATATTCAAATCAATGGTAAAAAAGCAAACTTTAAGAGGTAAGAGAGGAAATTTCAATCTTGATTTCAATCATGGAGAAAAATTGTTTAATGTTTTCTGAGAAGAATTATAAATTTTGACGAGTCGAGAACAAAAATATCTTCATTTTCCTTTTTCTTTTCCAAATGTCGACGATTTTTCGTCATTGTTTGTTCATTTATGCTTCTTACTGAGAATAAGATTAAGAACTTGATTGTCACAACAACACATACAATAAATCTAACACGTTCGTATTAATTCGTTGTATAATTTCATTATTTAATTTTAGTGAATTAATTAATTGATCAGAGAGCTGAAGAAATTTTTCATTTCATAGAACTTTTATTGTAAAACTTCTATAAATTTCTATCTTACAGGATAATCTTTGAAAATTATTTTCAGGTGCTCGGTTCGCGCATTACCAAAGCAAGGTTGGTCTCGCAACGATTCTCCGCAATTACAAAGTCGACGTTTGTGAGAAAACCACGATCCCATATGAAGTAAATAAATTTTCTTTTCTTATGCAGCCCAATGGAGGAGTAAATTTAAAGCTGACCAGAGCGTAAAGTTGATTTAAAAATAATTAATCTTACACGTAAAATTAACGCAAATAATTTCTCCCATTATATCACAAATTTTGCAATTATTATAAATAAAGTTTTATCATCGAAATAACTACATAAAAGAGTAAGTATATCTATCCACGTTTCAAGAAATATCGATTTTTCAGAACATATGTACGTACAAAATTTAAATTTGATCGTTATGAACTTCGATTATCGCGAATTTTAATCAACTTCGTATCATAAAGATAATGATAGACATCTTGTTTGAAATGAAATTCACTTTTCAATTTGATATTTTATTAATCTTAATTCTCGGATTAAAGATTGTTTTTTTATCGCAGTTATGATGTATTACATTATCATGATATGTTAACAAAAGATTCGTAATTCCAGTTCATTCTAGAAAGATTTCTCGCATCTTATTATGTTCTTTGATATGCGATATGGATTCAGTATAGGGACCGTTTCAATTAAAACTAACTTTTTTATGAAATTATTAATAAAATTTAAAATTTATCGTAAAGAAGAATTTATTATAAAACATAGATATTTTATAATAAATATAATGAATTAAACATAAAATTTATATTAACCTCTATTAAACATGATGATATTCAATTTAAAAATGAAAAGTTTAAACTTGCTAAATTTTTCAATCAGATTATATTTCTGAATTTAATAATCAATCAATGTAAAATATAAAAAATAGGACTAAATGAAATACAAAAAAAAAGTTACTCACATTACTGGCTTTTGAAGTACTAGGTTCTTTCCAGCAAGCAGGAAAATGTATGAATAGTCTTTAACAAAACAATATTATAATTTGTAACTTATCATATTATGAAATATATAATTAATATATTTAAAGTTACTTACATCACTGGCTTTTAAAGCATTGGTTCTTTCCAGGTATTAAAGAAAGAGTGGTTGTGAATAACCTTTAACAAAATGTGTAATATTATAATTTGTCATATTACAAAATATGTAATTAATATATCTAAAATATTATTATACATTATAAAATATTCCTAAAGAAATTAATTGTCAAATGTCTATAAATATCCTGTAATACTGAAATTGTATATTTTTACTAAATTTTCAAATATATATTTCGTATTAGCAGAATATGGCGCGCTTTCTTTGTCAACTGAACAAAGTTGCGCAGTACACGAAAGATGAGATGCGCAGAAAAAGGTTAAACCTCTTCTTGAAAATTCCCAAAAATTATTCGATAAAAACGTAAATATGGATTGAATACTAAATAAATGTTAACATTTATTCAATAAAAAGAAACAAAACAAGCACATAAATATATTTTTTTTCGCCAGAATAAATCAAAAGTTGTTAGTCGTTAATCATGGCAGTATGCTCTTGAATTTTGCATTGTCTCCCTAATGTTTCAAATTTGATTAATAATTACGACAGTATTATAATGTTAATATTACATATACGTGTAATATACGTACAAAAGTGTTCAAATTTAAATGTTTTCATGAATCACTACATATATGGAGACACGTACATACATTCACTTCTAACCTACATCATCAATCATTGAATCGAATGTACAAATGTAATAAGTCATGACTACTAACTCGTTTCAAAAAAGCGTATACTGTTTTAAATTATAAACGTAATGCAAAAACAAATTGAAAAGGTATCGATTGCAATTCTTACCTGACAAAACTACTGCGTGATATTTCCCTTCTGTATATACTCTCCCGCCAAACACTTCTACGTTACGTTGCAGCTGTAGCTGATCGATCGCGAGAAATATCGATTCGACGTTCGAGAATCGTAGCAACTGTATTACATATATCACCGTTTCGTGGCGCTGTAGTCAGTGCGCGCGCATACCGTACGAAGTGTGTATCGTTCTATTCAAATTAAAAAGTAAATAACCATTTTCTACAATTTCTCTCGTCTATTAAATAACATAATTGATTTAACGAAGCGTCTGTGATATTATTGTTTAAACTTTATCCTAAATTGATAATTAGTGTGTTTCAATTCTGATGAATCTGGCAGTGAGTGACGAAGTAACCTAGTAACTTTCACTTATTTAACAAAATTTTCCTGTTAATATTGTTCGTAATATGAATGTTATTCGAAATCACGAATTCTAATTAATCGTTTAATATTAAAAATAATCTTGCTGACTTCATCGTCTTTGGTTGATTGAATTGGTTACAATACTACGTGCTCACACGTCCGTTAAAGCAAATGGCAGAGGGCGTAGAAAACACTCCGATGCTTTTGAAGTCGATATTTCAGAACGCGAGACATGAAATTTTATTTTCGTCCATGCAAATACTTTATTATATTGTAATCGTGCGTTAATGCTTTATATTTAAAACAAATGTTTTAAATATAAGTTAAATATGTTAAGAATCGATCTTTGCATGAATGAATAATACGACGTTACCGACATATCGGAATCGGAAAAACTAGAAAAAAAATAAATCGATAGAATATACGATTACATAACGCCATATTGGATTTTTGTCATTGCAGTTGACATTTTTTTTACTTGCTAGACTATTTCAACTGAACTTAGTAAGTTTTCATTTTCAAAAATATAAATGTTCCATGATTCATTACTATTAGAATAATTATTAAACTCTCAATTTTTGCTATTATTAAAGTTGTAAATTTAATATAATTATGTCTTCTTTTTTTAGAGATTTTCCACAATCTTCCACACTTCCATCATGGGATTTCATGGAACTTCTGATGACTTCTTCCAGGCAAAGGTAGCAATAATGATCATACTCATCGAATGGTGAGTTGCATGCAATTTTTATTCCTCTGGTCATCTAATCATGTCGTAGGATGAAAGGTCCGAAACGACACGGATGACTGGTTGTATTACATAGTTTTTTTTCTTTTTGCGAGCATAGTGACCGAGGGTATATTTATATACCCACGAGTAGTAACATTTTATTTCTACATGTCTTTTATTTATTAGCTCAGGATAGGATCTTCTTGCATATCGCGTTTTCTAACGACTGAAATATCAGATTTGAGTGAAATCAAAATTATATTTGCAAAAGTTATTGTGAAATTAAATATTGGAGTTTAAATTGAATGTCTTTCAACTCTTCCCTGCAGTAAAAGTTACAACCATCTTGAGGAATGGTAATATCTTGAAGAAGCTCGAATTTAAATTCAAAGGCATTAAAATTCAATTCTCGTTGGACTAAGATGCACAAAATATCAAATGCAAGAAGAGATTTCGCCCAGGCGGATTTCAGAATTAAAGCAGCAAGTTTTGAACGTTTTTTTTTCTATTCGAAAATATGCTTTGATGAAGGAATCGCCTATACTTATTTCTATTTGTGCTATTGTTAGTTTGAAAACAATTATTATATTATAAATTTGCATTTGCATTTTTCAAATAACTAATGTCCTCGATAAAATTCCTTTTAACAGTAATTTTAAGTAAATTATCCTTCTTTCAATCTATTCAATAATTTATTCAATTATTAAAGTAAACTATAGTAATAGTCCCAGTAATATAAAATTACACTGAATTTGCTTTTCCACTTGGTTTCGAATAAATTGACAATTTTTCTCTCTAAATCAAATTTTAATAGACATCTTTCCATCCTAATAGAATTTTCAATAATTTATTAAATCAGTAAAGTTTCATATAGAGTTCTGGTAATTTCAAGTAAAATGAAAGATTGTTATAGTATGTTAAAGTATGTTAATCATCTTTTAGCTCAGGATTTTCAGGTTTAACTCTTCCATGTTCATTGCCAAGATCTTGTTCACGTGCTCAGGTGCTACTTGGATGAGAGAAAGGCAATAAGCATGATGATCATAGTTCATAAGCTTAATAATTTCTTAGCGACTGACTATAGTTAATGAATCGTGCACGACGTAATTTTCACATTGTGTATGTGTGGATAGGTTGTGGAATTGCGTCGTTTCGTTTCTCGTTAATACTCAGAAAATTTATATGAATACAACTAAATAACATTCAACATTATGACCAAATTTCGTATCATTTATCCAAATAGTGTCATATTTTTTAGGAAACACATCTTTACTCTTTAAATCACTAGATTGTGAATTTTTATATGAATTCACACTTTTGGAAGTATAGTTAAAAAAAAAATAGAAATTATTTTCTTTACCAAACATTACAGATCTATCATAGACAAAGTGTATAATATTTTCATTGCAAATTTATCTAAATATCACAGACCTTTAAAATATAAAATCTCACTGGAAGATTATCAAATATTATAGAAAAAACAATGCTT
>NW_025110184.1:54502-96151 GCF_011392965.1 Frieseomelitta varia | reverse complement strand
ATTTTCATTAAATAAATTTATCTAAATATCACAGACCTTTAAAATATAAAATCTCACTGGAAGATTATCAAATATTATAGAGAAAACAATGCTTTGGATATCCTACACACATATATATGAAAAATTTAAATTTCCACCATTGAACTCAGACTTTTCCCGCGTTTCACGCAATGGTCATTAGCCATAATCAGTCGATTTCAGGTAAATGGTACGTAACATTAGAGCGTGAAAGATCAGTGTGTTGAACTCGGGTGTCGGAGACATCCCGGGATGTTCTCCCTAGTGTAGGCTCTTGCACCCGGGTGGTGTGTGTGAGAACCGTGGAGAGAGTGTGTTGGTGTGCTTGTACTTTGCAATTTTTTAAATATAGGTTTAAGACGGGATTTTCCATAAGCGTCAGAGATTTTTCGATCAATCGAAACAGGTGAAAATCACATACAACAAAGAATTATCTTTATATTTGTACAAACATGCATCAGACGTATGGGAAATCCCGTTTTTTGGATAGGTAGGTAGTATACTTTCTGGTGTGAATGTTAATTATAAGTAGGTAGGGCCAGGGCAGGTTGACACAGAGTCTTTGACCAAGTAGGCGCGTATTTTCGTGTGTCCAACCTGTTTCTGGAATAACAATTTGAAAAATCGACGCAAGAGTGGAATATTTCACTCATTTTGTCTATCGAGTTTTCAAATTTATTGTCGCGATCGTGGTCGCCTAGATGGGTCACGAAATGATCGTACATTGTGCTCGAGGTTTTGTACATGCTTACAGTCAGTCACAGAAGTCTGTAAATACATTTTCAAATATTTAAACATTTTACGAACCTTTAACCGATTTGATAGTTAAAGGTAGATTATTTCTAAAATTTCTGTTTCTTATATTTGTAAATAAATAACAAAAATCTATGCGAATAACTTATTCTGATTATGATTATAAGAACATATTTTAATATATAACAAGAATATATTTTCTTATACTTTAATATATCCATGGTAATGATGTACATACTAAAATTTCATGGTTCTTTTCGTGGTTTTCCAGTAAACAAATAGAAAAATCCTCGTCTTTTTTCTCTATCACTTTAAACACAAAATTAATTAAAATGTTTCGAATCCTTGTTTCTCTTTGAATATTGAAAAACTTGACAAATGTATGTAGACTTCTGTATCTAAGATTATGATCCTTTCGTGATCCCTAGAGTTAAGTTTCAGCGGGCATGGCGCCCGAAGAAAGAAGAGGCCACAGGCTGAAGAGGCCCGGCAAACTGTCACTCAAGAGGGCAACTATCGATGACCTCCCATCCTGTGGATAGGAAACCTAACCGGAGCATGGGAAGTTATCATTCATGTTACTACTTTGTCACTATGCTCGTTTCTAGTGTCTGTAGTATTTCATCTCAAAGTTATTTATTACTGAAGAAATTCGCTATATATATTTATTATCCAACGAATTTGAAATTTGAGATTTCTGAGTCAGAGATTAATTCGAATTCACATTCAATGTCTCCGTGTTTAATTACTTCAGCTAAAAGTTGAATTTCAATTTCAAACAACGTGCACGCCCGCTATATTTTCGAACAAATATTGCGAAACAGGGATCGTACGTAATACAAATGAATTATTCAGTGAACTGATTTTCATTACTTATTGAACATTCGCTTTGGACGGTAGGAGAAACTCATCGACGCGATTCCTATCACTTTTCCGGCCCCTTGGTCGCGTGTCATTTGCCTGAGTGGTTGCCGATTGAAAGTGGCCGTGATCCTAATGGCGTTTTCACGGAATTCGCTGGGCAAAATTGGTGGGAAATGGAGTTAAAGGGCGCCGATAGAAATCGACGCGAAAGTATTTACGAATGAGCTGGATATTATCGCGAATCGACAGCGTCATTTGTTTGTTAATCGTGGCGAACATTTCGACGAGTGTTAAAGTTCGTTGACGTTCGAAGTTGAAGCAACGAGATGAAGAATCGAATCACTTACGCACGGTACAAGAAGAAACTGAGAAGTATATATTTACCTTTTTTTAATACAACACAATTACAATCGTTTCTTTATCACGTATAATAAATATAATGTTACGATATAATTATTGTCGTATGTTTTCGGATTTCCCACGAAACGAGAATAGTAAAATTTCAGTGTCAAGAAATCATTCGATTTTCGAAGCTTTCAAATAGCCTGTCTCTGTGTTCATTATATCGACTGTCATTATGTTTGCTAATTTGCATAAATATCCACCGTCCAGTCTAATCGATCCTCCCCTTGACAATGAAATATTATTATCATTTTAAATTTATAAAAATTAATAATCAAAGGGAACAATCTAGCGTGATCGTTCACAGTTCATAGTTGAATTTGTAATCAGATGTAGTCTAATTGTAACATCTTGTTTTTGTTACTTTTGTTCCTTCATACAAAAATTCTGAAACAGCCGATGTTGTTATTCTCTCCTTGTCTAGCCAATGCTTTTTATTATTCCTCTGTCTTTCTTCTTCTTTGTTGCTTATTAGTTGGTTCATCTCTCATCATTTAGAAGTTTCTTTCTCCAATTATTCCCAAAGGCAGAGTGCTCTCAGTTTCACATGGAAAATGTATCGCATGATTCTAAGGAATACAGTATTATTATAACTTCTTCATTTCATATTGTATCATTGCTCTTACAATATATTTCCTGTGTTTTCATTGTTATACTGCTGTATTTGTGTGTTTATTATTTTGTCGAAAGAAAAGTCACTGTCATTGGTTTGATATGGAAGATCTATGTTGTGTTCTGTATTTTATAGTAAATCATAGGATTGCTGAAGTATTATTTTATCAAAGGAGAAGTCATTGTCATTGGTTTGATATGGAAGATCTATGTTCTGTTCTGTATTTCATAGTAAATCATAGGATTGCTGAAGTATTCATAGTGTTTATTTTGTCAAAAGAGAAGTATTCATAGTATTTATTTTGTCGAAAGAGAAGTCATTGTCATTGATCTGATATGGAAGATCTATGTTCTGTTCTGTATTTCATAGTAAATCATAGGATTGCTGAAGTATTCATAGTGTTTATTTTGTCAAAAGAGAAGTATTCATAGTATTTATTTTGTCGAAAGAGAAGTCATTGTCATTGATCTGATATGGAAGATCTATGTTCTGTTCTGTATTTCATAGTAAATCATAGGATTGCTGAAGTATTCATAGTGTTTATTTTGTCAAAAGAGAAGTATTCATAGTATTTATTTTGTCGAAAGAGAAGTCATTGTCATTGATTTGATATGGAAGATCTATGTTGTGTTCTGTATTTCATAGTAAATCATAGGATTGCTGAAGTATTCATAGTGTTTATTATTTTGTCAAAAGAGAAGTCATTATCATTGGTTTGATATGAAAGATCTGTGTTGTGTTCTGTATTTCATAGTAAATCATAGGATTGCTGAAGTATTCATAGTGTTTATTATTTTGTCAAAAGAGAAGTCATTATCATTGGTTTGATATGAAAGATCTGTGTTGTGTTCTGTATTTCATAGTAAATCATAGGATTGCTGAAGTATTCATAGTGTTTATTATTTTGTCAAAAGAGAAGTCATTGTCATTGGTTTGATATGGAAGATCTATGTTGTTTTCTGTATTTCATAGTAAATCATAGGATTGCTGAAGTATTTATAAAGGCTGCTAATCATCACAGTATCACAAAAATTAAATTTTTCGACGCGAAAGTTCATAATTTGTAGTATAAATAATTCTATAAAGAAACATCTGTTTGATTTACTTTCATGTAAATATTTAAATCACTATGAATCTTGTTTCTTTACATACACGAACTGTAAGATGATTGAAATATAAAAACTGGAGAACAGTAGGGACATTCTAAGATAAAACAAACTCCTGTTTAATTGTTTCGTTAATTAAAAATCCCACTCGCCGTTACTGTCAACGATCGAATAATTGTTTAAATAGAAGTGTATGTCTCGATATATCCGAACTTTTTGATTGCCGGGGTGTGTTTCACGCGTCCGTACGTGCACGTTCAATAACCATAAACGTAACGGAGCAATCGAGCTGACAGTTACACACATTGTTCCCCAGAAACAATTTCTTTCAACGGGATGATGTATGGATTCGATAGCAGCATGAGCAACAAGCTATTCTCTTCCATGATGAAACTGATACGTCCGGACAAAATTGAGATCGATACCGCGTCCTGGGCCCTCGACATCCTCCGAGGCTACACCGTCGAGAGAGACTTATGCTCCAGATGGATAATATTTTTCTCAAACTCTGATCTATCCTTCCGTTAATCTCGTTTATGACTCCCTTGATCGTGGATAGGAGGGTAAAAAACATGCTCTCTCGCTTAACCAAGGAGCGTAGAAATATATAAGGCAAGAGAAATTCATGTTTTATAAAAGGTGCCTTACAGCTTCCTGTGAGATTTTATCTTCGTATGTCGACGATCGAGAATTTTTAAAATCTCTCTGTGAGGAATTTTGGAGGAAGATAAAAAGGAAACTTGAACTTTCCTTGTAACTGTGACGATCAACAAATTTTTGTTTCGGTAGTAAATTCTCGTTAAGTATAATATCCTCGAAGAAACATACCTCCGGGATAGAGGTCGACGTTTTCGTTCATTGCAAATGAAAATGTGCATGTTATAATTGAGATCAATCGTGGAGATCCTACGTAATTCACGATTTTCAGGCCGAGCTTCTCTGAAAATTAATATTAAAATTATTATAAAGTAATATCATCTCTTCCGGGACTTTTAATTAAAAACTAACGGTTTGTATTTTCAGCTTTGTTCCGAGCGCTTTATATTAATTTGCCTGCCATCACCCCCTAATGAAGTCACTGTGTTAGTATTACTATAACGGTGCACCGATTAACATTCCCGAGAAAGAAAACTGAAAACTTCAAAGACCAACAGTTCTGCGTCAAGGACTGCAAAAGGAAGTTCAGGAATATAAATACTGCTACTTCGTAGAAATTTCTGGCGTTTATAATAAACGAACTCCTGAAAGTTTGTTAGACATTTTCAGAGGCCAAAGCGAGCATTGGAATTAAAGAAACGAATTAAAGTGTTTTTAATCGGGCAATTAATCTCCAATTAATTCCTAAGTGATTTTTAAATCGTTTCTCCAACTAATGAAATACACGCTGTGACAATTGTTATTACAATTTCGAGCGAGAAACTGCAACTTTTAATTGAGAAGTTCCAAGTTTTACAAAGAAATTTTTCCTCAACTTTTTTAATAGTTTAAACGATTGTCGATTTACACGATTTATTCTCCATGTAAATTTCCCTTATTCGCGCTTTTCAAATATTTCAAACACTGTGTTTTCCTAATTCTGAAATAGACGACTTCTTTCTCAATTCAGATGAATCTTCTTGTCTAATAGGTAACTTTTATGTATGTGTGTAGAAATTTTTAGGCATTTTATTAGAATTCTTAAACATATTAGTTTCTTTCTATTTTTATTCGTGTGATATTAGTTTCTTTCTATTTTTCACTTAATAATATTAGTAATATTAGCAGTATTAGTAAATCTGATCGCTTCGTTTCTGAGAATATCCTATTATTTCATCATATATTCAATACTTTACGAGATGCTCATAATTGAAGTTTCACCGCATCGTTAAAGAGGCAGCAGCTGGATTTTAACGCAGCAGCGAAACTTTCATCGTGAATATCTCGAGAAATACGAAGCGTTTAGTAAGTAGGTTGAATATAGAGAATGATAAATTATAAATATAAATGACAAGATATACCCTTAGAATTTCAAACAAATCGCTCCCAAATATTTTAACCTGTTACAAGTGGACGCAAGTATGTCAGAAGCAAAAAAAAAAAAAAAAAAAAAGTGAGGAAGAGAATGATATATGCAAAGATAAACGAAGAGAGTTAATTAGGAATTTAATCAAATTAAAAATTAGAATCAAGTGGGCCAACAGTGTCTGATCCACTTTTTTTACTCTATTTATATTTATATATATTTAATTTATATAAAAATCACTTAAGAGTACTTAAAATCGACTACATTCGTAGATTATTGGCCAATCCACTGATAATTATAATGTACTACTACTATGAAAAGTTCTCTGTAACATTCGACAGAAATTAAAAAGATTTCTCTTTTAAATCGCCTCCAAGTAAGAAATTAACATCAAGGTAATCACGTTATTATTCTGTTTCCCTACGAGTGTTAGTCTGTTATTTCAAAATTGCTCGCCAGGCCGTTAATGGGTTAGAGATTTTAACGATTACACGAAAGCTTCCCTCCGCGAGTACACTGAAGGGAAAATTTTGTTCGTTTACAGGCGTGGCTTAAACGTTAAGAGTACTTCATATCTGCACGTGTATTTTCACGATGGCACGTACCTCGAGTACCGGAAGCAAACTATCTTGGGATGGGACAGCCTCCTCGGTGAGAGGAGGACTTTCTAAGAAAGTCATCCACGCGTTCTAGATACTTTCCTATCGTTAAGGCATAAGTGGCTAATAGGAAAGCACGGCTAGGAGAATAAAGTAAAATTAAGCCGGCTTTGTCGCGTGAACTAGACACGAGTCCGAGAAGTTCAATTAGGGGGGTGAAGAGGAAAAAAAAAAGAAGAAGAAGAAGAAGAAGAAGAGGGAAAAGTTCGTACGAGAGACTTGGAAATTTTCCTTGAAAGTTCGTGATTAAGGTCAGGTGATGATTAAGACGTATATTTTGAATCACATTCGCGCGCGAGAAAGCGTGATTAGCTTCGGGTGAATTTAAAAAAAATTCTTCAAGATTTTCAAATGTTTTCTGTTACATTACAAGTTAGATTATTGTTGTCGTATATTATTTAGTATTTTTGTAATGTCATCATTTGTCAAAATTGATTGTGTCATCGGACAGCGTATCGGTTATTTTATAGTTACTTCTGTAACAGAAAATACTTTTGTCTTTGGTTCTTTAGTTCAAGATCTTTGGACTAATAACCAATTAACTCACATTTTCTTATTAGTTAAAATGTACCTCGAGTCTAGTGATAAAATTGGGAAATGTGCACTACCATATTTTAATCTTAACCAAGCCTTAGTCTAAACGTTAAAAGTCTTTTCATTTGTTGAAATGAACATAAATTTGGGTAAAGTGTAAAAATTTGTAACAATATCGTCTGAAAATATTTATGAATTGAAAGCTTGGATATTTTTGATATTATGATTAATATATATATATATATATATATATATATATATATATATATATGTAAATTGATTAAATACTTAATATTCAATTTATATATTTTACATTTTATATATTTTATATATTTTATATATTTTAAAATATTTTTATATATTTTTATATATTTTACATTTTATATATTTTATATATTTTATATATTTTAAAATATTTTTATATATTTTTATATATTTTACATTTTATATATTTTATATATTTTATATATTTTAAAATATTTTTATATATTTTTGTATATTTTAAAATATTTTTATATATTTTTGTATATTTTAAAATATATTTTGTATATTTTTATATATTTTAAAATATATTTTATATATTTTAAAATACATTTTGTATATTTTTATATATTTTAAAATATATTTTGTATATTTTTATATATTTGAAAATATATTATATACATATTTATTGCTATTAATACATTAATATTAATTAATTTTCAAATATTACGAATCCAGGTAGTTTTTCAAATATCTACGATATTAGCCAAATATTTTATCGTTTTCTCGAGAACTCGTGTCAAATTTCTCGTTGCTATTTATCTCGAAGTATAATAAATTTTGCCACGATTAACAAAACGTGTTCATTCATTAATATCAATCAACGAGATTAATTACTATATTTAATAATACATGTTTTGAATTTGCACATTTTACTGAAACGAATAGACACTAGATAGAAACGCAACGTCAGTCGTACTTTATCACACTCATCGATCGCAATTTCGTATTACTGATTTCAACATCAGCTTGATTATTTCAATGATAAGATGAATTTCAGCTTCTTTCGAAAATCTCTCCGAAAGATTTTCCTAGGTGGCACAGTCATAAGCTTAGTCGAATTCAACGTGTATCGTGAACAGTGTTTAATTACATTGTCTGAAAGTATAATAATCTTTGATGGAAAGAAATTGTTAAAACACGCGCTTTCTGAGCACGTATATAACAGATATCGAAAACATCAGAGAGGGAAAATTAATTTATTTATTTATTCGCTGAGGTTGAATAGTTGATTGAACGTGTTATTTCGATACTTTAAAAGGAGTCTGAGTTAATTGCATCGTAATGTGTAATTTTTGTGATTCCAAGAGAGGGAATATTTTTAATTTCGTCGTGTTTTAATCAAAAGCTTCGCACGACGGTAGAAATATGCAGAAATACATTTATACATGTATAGGTGGTGTTCTGCTTTGCCTTCGATCACTTTTTCCCATTTAGAAACTAATTGCGAATCAATTTGAACGAATTGAACCTTTTACAAGTAACAGTTGAATTGAACGAGCGCCAAAGGGGCAGGCACCGTTTCATTAAATTCTTTTAACAAAGGCTGAGATAGAATTTAAATTACCTATTGAAAATTATAACGTGTACACACTCTCTCTCTCTCTCTCTCTCTCTCTGCGTGTTGTTTTATATTTATTTCGCAGAAACGTCACGTTCGAACGTGAATTAATTTAACGATAAGATTTCTTTCGCTTGCTAATGACATTACAGAAATGACTGCGCTTCAGGCAACAATCACCTTCAGAGATCACGTTTAAAGATTATAAATTTAAATTTAAATCCCTTTGAATATATTATAAAAATTACACTATATACATATTAGATGCACAATATTTTGCAATAATGTGCAATTTTTACGTAAATTTCGTTTTCTTGCAGTAAGAAATTCTTAATCTTCGATTCCTACGGTTAATTAACATTGTTGCCACTCAGTCGTTGCCTGATCAATTCACGCGCGTAATTTATTTCAATTACTTTCTCGATAGTTCGTATTTGCGACAGAAGCTACGAGGCACAGTCCATCAGCACTCGCATTGTACAGACGCATCTCTCCTAAATGTAGACATTTATCGATTCATCTATTTATCGAAAGCTGAAAAGCAATATCTGTCGCGCATACATATGTGCTGCTGATCTGTTCTCGCGGAGAATTGGCGTGACATATGCGTGTGTCTGATCTACGATAGCATTGCCTGTCAAACAATAATATCTTTCGCCCAATTGCAACACTTTCAATTCTGAATAAACTTTCTCTCTGCTGCGTGTTCACAAAAGCATTGTTGAAGAAATTTTACGAATTTCCCAAACTTGATTCTCACTCTATCATCATACATATTTATCCATTTAAATCTGTCTGGTATATGTCTCTCCTTTGTGACAGAAATTATTAATATTTTTTAATTATTTAGTAATGTATTATTAATATATATTATTTTAATTATTTAATAATATATATAATATAATATAAAATATATATAATATATATAATATATAGTATATTTAATAATATATAACATAATATAAAATATATATAATATATATAGTATGTAATATATTTAATAATATATATAATATGTAATATATTTAATAATATATAATATTTAATATATTAAATATATATTAATAATTTCTGTCAAAGGAGAGACATATACCAAACAGGTATTTAAATGGTTAAACATGTATGATGATAGAGTGAGAATCAAGTTTGGGAAATTCGTAAAATTTTTTTAGAAATTAATATATACAGCATTGTATATATTATTAAATATATAATTTATTGTATATATTATAAAATATATTAAATATTAAATATATAATATATTATACATATTATAAAATATATTAAATATTAAATATATAGTTAAATATATTAAATATATATTATTAAAATTATTAATATAGGTAATTCGTTCAGGTAGAAATTTTTAGAAATTTCTCGTTTGACACGAAATATGAATTATTTCGATATTTAGAAAATCTTTCACGACTAATAATGAAGTAATTTAAAAATAATTCTTTGATTATATTACGAACGTATGTCACAAGATTATAGTACAAAATAGTAATTTATTTTAAGTAAGTTGGTAATTAATAGTAATTTATACTCTTTGATTCTCTTTCTGTTTCAATTCAATTGAATAATTTCTCAAATTTTACTATATCAAACGTAATGTTCGATAGAGCAGAGTTTTAAAATAGCATGAGAAAGATGTATATTTTGAACAAAATACGCAGCAAGAAATCTCTGTTACTCAAAAATTGACTCGGAATCCATGCAATTCATCGCATGTTATTATAGAATCATTCGTCTCTCGAGAATTGAACAACACTCTCACAATCGCTATAAACGCCAACAAATACTTGGCTGCTGCAAAATCAGAGCCATTTGTCCATTCGAAATTCGCTCGGCTGGGGGTCGACATAATTTTCGTCTCTCGATGGCAGGCATCGGCTAGAGAAGAGAAAATTGCGACGCACTTTCCGCGATACGAAGAAGGAGACGGTAGTCAAAGGAAGAAAGAGAGAGAGAAAGAAAGAAATTATGGAATAAAGCCGGGGACCGGCTTGAGAGAAACAAGGAAAATTAGAACCACATCCGACTTGAAGAACCGTGTTGAATTGAATGCTGATGAAACGTCGACATCAGCCACGTTCACTCGCGATTAAAACGAACCTTTCTCTCTTTTGGCTTCTTAAAGCCGGCTGAAGCGTTCCTCTCTGACGTGAAAAGATCTGTACCTTAGGGGAAATTCTACCACGACGGGCGGCATTTTATGTTCTAGAGTCGCGTGAAAAACATGCACGCAAGAGCGGAGAGAAATTCATTCGAAATGATCATTCTCAGAGATCGCCGAATATGAATTTTAAAAGAGGAGATCCCAGTGACATAAATCTGCAGAAAAATAGAACGATAGTTCATAACACGCAGGTGTTATGGTCTTATTTTTCATCCGAGCAAATCCTTTGTCCTTTCAGGAAGAAATAAATCACAGTTGCGCCTCGACATTTGACGAATATCAATAGAAAATACTGTGAGCGTTAAATAACAAATTTTTCCAGTCGATGTAATATACATGTATTTCATTTGAGAATGAATAGAATCACGCGTTTCTATACGAGTGAAATCTGGAAACAAACAGCGTTCAAAAATTTCAGTGAATAACAGATGGAGTCCTCTCTTCGGGAAAGAGCTTTTATAAAAAGAATTATGTATCAAAGAATATTATAGAATACTATATAATATTATAGATATTATAGATATTACAGAATATTATAGAATATTATAGTATATTATAGATATTATAGAATATTATAGAATAGTATAGATATTATAGAATATTACAGATATTATAAATATTATAGATATAGAATATTATAGAATATTATAGTATATTATACAATATTATAGATATTATACAATATTATAGAATATTACAGAATATTATAGATATTATAGAATATTATAGAATATTATAGTATATTATAGTATATTATAGATATTATAGAATATTATAGAATATTATAGATATTATAGATATTACAAATATTATAGAATATTACAGAATATTGTAGAATATTATAGAATATTACAGAATATTATAGAATATTATAGATATTATACAATATTATAGAATATTACAGAATATTATAGATATAGAATATTATAGAATATTATAGATATTATAGATATTATAGAATATTATAGAATATTACAGAATATTATAGATATTATAGAATGTTATAGAATATTGTAGATATTATAAATATTATAGAATATTATTGAATATTATAGAATTTTATAGAATATTATAGAATATTATAGAATATTACAGAATATTATAGATATTATAGAATATTATAGAATATTATATCTATTACAGAATATTATAGTATACTATATCTATTATAGATATTATAAATATTATAGAATATTATAAAATATTATGGAATATTACAGCATATTATATAATATTATATAATATTATAGATATTATAGATGTTATAGAATATTTATATATTAATTATATTAATATTTATATTATATATCAAAAAATATTTAATTATAGATAATTATATTATCAAAGAATTATTTTATAAAATTATGTGTTAAGAAGTTTAGTAAATTTTCCAAGTATAAATACTCTCTATTCTCTTTCTCGTGAATGTTACATTAATGATGAAAAAGAAACAAAACGAAAATTCTATAATGCGTCCGAATTATCACGTATAGTTTGAAATTTTCTTCTCCTAAAGAATTTGATGCTCGGCTCTTGCAGTGTTTTCAGGTGTTCATTCGTATTTCAATTTGATCGAATGTGCGAATTTTATTGTTAACAGGAAGGGAACGTGGGTTTCAATGCTCCCCGAAAGCTATCAGATAAATTTCTGATAATAGATAGGCAAATATCCCGGAGTAAGTACGTGATCGATACTCGAATATCGGACTGTCGGCGTCAGCGGATTCGATAATATTTTCATTAAGTGGACTACTGGGGACGTTGCAGCCCCTTGAAATAGCAAAATTAATAACATTAACATGAAATAAAATTGTAAATTAATATTACGCGTTGACGCGTCACCTTCTTTGACAATTTACGTAACTCCCTTTGCGTTTCTAAGATTTTATTTCCATTTACCAATTGAACAGAAACTGGCAATTAAATTAGAATTGAAAATCCACTCGAGGGCGAGCAAAATAAAACGATATAACTTGGATCAAATGTAGATATAATATTTATATATCATTGTTCATTTATAAATCTTTAATAACAATCTGGGAACTTTCGTTTTGCCTCATTCACTTTCACGTGAATTCCTCAAATTAATACTTTGAAAATTATAAATATTCCAGTATCAATGTGAGAGACACGATACTTTCAATAATTCTCATTCCAAAAGAAGAATATCACAATATTTTCGTAATAAATGATTATATCATCAAGATGGTATCAAATAATATTAATATCTACAGGTAGTATATTGAATAATTATTGTAACATCACAACATATTGATACTATTATTGTAGTGTATATTATTTCAATAATACTGTATTATTTTATAGTATATATTAATTATATAAATTATATTTTAATTACATTTTAAGTATAAAAATAAATATATATAATATAAATATAAATATAATTTTATAAATTATATTTCGAATATAAAAGTAAATTGTATAATACAAATATAAATATAATTTTATAAATTACATTTTAATTACATTTTATAGTATAAATATATATAGAAATAAATATATATAATATAAATGTAAATATAATTTTATAAATTATGTTTTAAATGTAAAAATAAATTGTATAATATAAATATAAATATAATTTTATAAATTATATTTTAATTACATTTTATAGTATAAATATATATAAAAATAAATATATATAATATAAATGTAAATATAATTTTATAAATTATATTTTAAATGTAAAAATAAATATATATAATATAAATATAATATAAATATAATTTTATAATTTATATATATAATATAAATAAATAATTTTATAATTTATATATATAATATAATATATATATAATATAAATATAAATATAATTTTATAATTTATATTAAATATAAATTATATTTATTATATTAAATATAAATTATATTTATTATATTAAATATAAATTATATTTATTAATATACACTGCATAATATCTCTTCACTTTGAATCGCGAATTGTGGTACAAGACGTAACCGACCAAAATAAAAATTCGCGATTTACTTTCAATTACAACGAGTATCTTCTGCTAAACTTTCAATGAGAGGTACACACATACGTTACAAAAGCCTCGAATCACTTCGATTCCAAAGAGTCCGAATCGTTCGGTTGTTACCTCTACATCTGTACGCGTCTTCCTTTCGCAGGAAAATGTAAGGGTTCTCCCATTGTTACACAGAGAATGGCATCCAGGACAAAGATAACTCTTTCCATTGTCTAAAAACATAATGAGCGCGGACCCGTTCGTTTGAATATTCATTTTCGTCGGATATTTACGCGAGAGTAAACAGGTAAACATAAATTAAGTCTCGGATATCGTAGCTACGCGAGGACAATGCCTCTCGTTTACATTTCACTTGCGATTCTTTGGCCGAACGAAAGGTTACCAAGTAAGAAAGTGCTCCGATCCGCCGACGAACGATAGAAAAAGTTAATCATGATAAATGGCGAAGAAATTTCTCCCCACTGGGGCGCAATGAAGCGTCTCGAGAGTGTAATTATAATCAATTAGACTTGTAGCTTTCAATCGTTAATCATTATAAGTTGTAGAAACGACGTAACGCTACTTAGCAATATAACATCGAGGATAGTACTTGCTATTGAATTTGAATTATTTCGATAAAGCACGAGTAATTAAACCAGCGAAACGTTTGTTTTGCCCGCTCGATTAAATTGAAAAGTTAATGAAGGAAGCTAATGAGGTATGCGTAACAGTTGCAGCTATACGTCGGAATAATTATTTCCACGCAGATATATATTTCTCTCTAATTTCTAATTTTCATTTTGATCAGTTTTATTCAAATTCCACATCGTAATCTGATAATTTGTTCGATATCATCCTTTCGCCAATCCAATGGACTCTTGTAGGCGTTCAGTGTAACTATCGTTTAATGCAACACTATTGTCATGTGATATGATGTCAATATCATGTCATTTGTATATTAACTTTTCTTCTTTTTCTCTTAACATATCTAATTTCCAAGTCTTACCAACTATGTACTGTCAACTGTTTCATGCTACACATTCTGTTCGGTAGCTTGATTTCTTTCAAAAATGAGTAACGAGGTTATCAATCTTATCTCTGCTGCAGTGCATTGATATTGAAGCGGCTACGTTCTATATTTTTCGCCCAGTGAGGCAGCAAATGTTCCACTGCGGCGATTATTCTTCCATTTCTCCTATTAAACTTCATTCTTTCATTCAAGGTTGTATATTTGTGTTACATACGAGTCGTATTTTGAAAAATCTTGTTTCATTTCACAGCTCGTGAAATTAAATTGAAATTTAATTACTGGATATTAAATTAAATTTAACAGTGGTAATTTTTAAGGTAATTGAATTGCAATGTTTGAAATATTACACACATACACATATCAACAATTACATGTAACATATATTATTATAATTAGGATATAATATACTAGTATATATTAATATATTAGTATATATATTATTATATTAGTATATATTAGTATATAATTATTAGTATATAAATACTAATATACTAATATATACTAATATATAACATATATTAGTATATTAGTATACATATATTAGTATATATTATATATCAATATATATAATAATTATTATACCTTATTATACTCACATTATACTCATATTATATTCATATTATAATCACATTATAAGTGATATCTTATTATTTATTATTGTTACTTATTGCTACTTGAAAGCAATAGTGATTGAACTAAGAGTATTGGTGAGAAGTGACAAATAATTCAAAGAAAGTCCCATTCGAATCTTTGGAAAATGTATTATCAATCATACTTATTATAAAAAGAGAAATTGAAAAGTAAAATAAAGCAATATATAATTTAGATTACAGTAGATAAAGCAATTATATAATTTAGATTACAACAGTATATTAATATAAACATAATAATAATATATTAATATATTACATCAGTATATTAATAGAAACATAATAATAATATAATATAACAATAATATCAATTAATATAATACGTTATATTATTAATTAATATAACAATAACGTAACATAGTATCATGTAACATCAATATATTATATTATTTTGCTAAAGGAACATTTTATTAAATTTCACGAAATTTTAAAAACGTTACAAGATGTTGAAAATGACTAAACAGAATCTATACTTTGACGAAGGATCATTCACGCAAAGGGACTCGTGTCCTTGTGAACTCATCCTCCTGCCGATCTGTCGATAAAATAATATTCAGCGGCAAATAATAAACAGTGACTTCGTCTTAATCGTTTTCAAGCATTAATGAACGAGCTTTGATGTATCCATGGTAACAACCGCGATAACTATCGATCTCCTGCGGTTCTCGGAACGCCTTCCATCACTCTCGAAACGATAAATTAATAATAGGAAAATTTCAGACACGTATCCACGTACAATAACTCCGTCTACCCACGTCGATCACCAACTGGAGCGGAATAATTTCATTTCCGGCGAATCTGCTGCGACCAATAAATAATTAAAAATTTACTCTTTAAATCGGCACGGCCATCTGTCACGCGGGGAGTCCTCGATTTCTTTCTACTTTGATTAGAATCTGGCTGATAACATTTTCGGTACTTCTAGTGACGTCTTGCAATTAGAACGAGGACGTTCAGAATCGTTAGAGAATTATTCTTTTTCTTTATTCATTCACTTTCATTTCGCACACCTCGTTTGTATTATATATTTTCATCAAGTATTCCGAGGGGGTTTAATTAAATCACGCGCCAATAGAATTGTTAATTTTTGTAAATTCTAAACTCCATGTATATTTTACTCTTCCTCAATCAATTTTGAATGCTTCGTTTATTTTGGCACGTCGAGCGCAGTCTCGTTGCATCTCTGTGGCTGCGAAATACTTTAGATTTCCCGCAAATGTGCGGAATAATCCGCGATCAAGATATAAATTGATCGATGATCTATCAACGAATGAAATATAAATTTATATTATTTTTATATTATATATAATATATAATAATATAATTATATATAATTATAATAATAATATAATATAATGTTTTTATATTATAACATATATTTTATAATATAATATAATACATTTAATAATATTATAATATTAATATAATATAATATTTTTATATTATAACACATATTTATAATATATATTTATAATATTAAATATTAATATAATATAATATTTTTATATTATAATATATACTTTATAATATAATATAATACTTTTAATAATATTATTATATTTTATATTTTTATATCATAATATATATTTTATGATATAATATAATACTTTTAATAATATTATTATATTTTATAATATTTTTTATATTATATAAATTTCTGTGCGTTCCACTGTTTTTCAATTAAATTAATTATATATGTTTTATTTTAGTTTAATAAAAAAATACGATACACGTACAATCATCGATTTTGTCATTATAATTTTATTACATTTAGTATAGGAATAAATGTCGGTTTCCAGAGAATATTTTGTTCGAATGATAGAGCACTGTAGAACGTTCATATAAGTATTAGGATTATAGCTGCACGCAGAATTATACCTATAACGATCAAAATGACCAAGTTAAAAATCATTTTGATTCGTAATAGTTGCCTATATCTAGAATAAATATCTTGGGACTTTTATATAAATTTTAAGATTGGTTCCAAACTTTCAATTTTGTAAATATACATACTTACATCAATATATCTTATTTTGTATATTACACTTATTTTGTATATTATTACTTTATAATATTTACAATCTCAAGTAACAAAAGGAAAGAAACAACGAACAAAATTAACCTTTAAAAATAAGAGAGTTAAAGCTTTGCGGTATTTTACTGAAAATTTAATCCAGAAAGAAGAATTTCTGAATTATCTACTTTTTTATTATCTATTTCTAAATTATCTACTTTTTTACAATTTTATAATTGGCACGATGTTGCTGAAAGAAGTGTGTTCAAACATTTTTCAGGGAACAGCTCTCGCGTTTGACAACGGAAGTCAGAATTAGAAATTTCTTTAAATTATTTTCAATACTGCTATCGGAGTACAATTAATTCAACTCGCATGTTTGCGAACGAGCACGACGCGCGCGCTGCGTGTTTAAACAAAGAGTTGTTTAATTAAAATTTTAATTATCGTTCCATTTTTCAGATACCGATGCGCATTTTGTTTTATTTGCCGAATTATTGCGCGCCTCTGGTTTCGTAATCAGTTTGTTATTCTCTCGCATTCGCCGCTGCTTCGTCTGTCTCTGTTATTTCGCGCGTCATTTTGCAATTTCGAACGTTGAACGAGATAAATAAATGAAAGATTTTAATTTTGCCTGATAAATTTACTAAAAAAAAAGAAAGTATCTCGATGTTTTATCGAGTCGATCGTTCGAGAAGAAAGATGTTGCGTCACTTGGAAAAAAATTTCCTTATCATTTTGTTTCGTTTCAAACAAATTGGAAACAATTCTTACTATCCTTGTGAAATTTAAGTCACAAGGATGTATATCAGAATTAAATTCGTTGATATTTGTTAATATATAATATATAATTATAATATGATATAATATAATATAATATAATATAATATAATATAATATAATATAATATAACATAATATAATATAACATAATATAATATAACATAACATAATATAACATAATATAACATAATATAACATAATATAATATAACATAACATAATATAACATAATATAATATAATATAATATAATATAATATAATATAATATAATATAATATAATATAATATAATATATAATTTGCACGATATTAGATATTTGTGAAGATTTTAAGAATTTAATCTTTCCATTAATTTGTCATAGCGTTTCTTCTCTATTCTAGACAAGTATAAAAAATTTACATCACACGACGATTCAAAGAGAATGGAAATACTTAAAATGCTTCTTTTTATCCTTCTTTCCAAAAAAAAAAAAACACGTTATTCATGACAATAGATTAGCCACGATATTAATTGTCTCTGTAAATTAATTTTTTGACTCTTCCTTTCGGAAAGCATGCTATTAAACCTCCCCCGATTCGTACCTTTCATTCGTTAATCACTATGAAAAGATTACAAGAGCAAACGAGTCGAGGGTATTAATTAGCCATCGCCTAGTCCCCAAACAAAGTTTAATTATAAAGTTTGAACGCGACGCCTCCCCCTTTCGACGTTTCGGATTGTTTTATTTATAAATGAACTTTTCAATTTTCGCCTGAATCGCAACGACGCCGCGTTTCTATTTTTAACTCGAAAAATCGAGCTTTGCTTCCTGCACGAGCAGCTTTTTCTCCTCCTCTCTCTCTCTCTCTCTTTCTCTTTTTTCCCCTTTCGTTGCGAACCTTACTTCTGCGAATGAATATTACATTTTTCAAGTGCAACCGTGAAAATTTCGTGGACAGGCGAGCACCATGAAACCTCGCAGGAACATATTTCCCAGAGATTCGATCAAGGTTATGAAACAATATCATTGCTTTCGCAAAATTATACCATTTTACAAGATAAAATTTTCTGCCGGCGGCAAATGAGATTAAAAACTTTTATAATCCATCATGATGGAATTAATAATTAATGATTAATATTATCGCCGTATTATTTTATGTAATTATATGTTATGTTATTATACTTTATTTTATTTTATTTTATTTTATTTTATTTTATTTTTCTTTTTTTTTATTTTATGTAACATTATATTTTATGTGTTATATTTTATTTTATGTAATTAATATCGTGTGACAAAAATTCATCGTAGAAAGGGTGTTTGCAATTTTTCCGTAATAATTGTGACATTTTTAAATAATAATAATGTCTTTTACATACATATGAAATGAATGTAAAATATTTATGAAAGCATAAAACTAGCAAGCACGAAGTAATGTATTTGCATAGCAAGATGCAACTCCTGAATATTATTTTTTCATACATCACTTGCTCCATTACGACGAACATCATACAACTTCATTTTGTTTTCTTCATTTTATACTGGAGAAGTCTCCTTTTCTTATTCTCATTTTATTGATCTAAATGTGTTGCATACGAGTCTGTTTCTAATTTCAAATGAACGTATGACAATGCAATTTTCACACAAACAAATGTATAATATATATTTATACTATTATATATAGTGTAATATATATTTATGCTATTATAATATATAGTATAATATATATTTATATTATTATATATTGTATATATATTGTATAGCATAATATAGTATAATATATATATATATACTTGCTAATACGAATATTGTAATATTGTATAGTATAATATAGTATAATATATATTTATACTTGCTAATACGAATATTGTAATATTGTAATATTGTATAGTGTAATATAGTACGATATATATTTATACTATTATATATTATATATTATTTATAGTATAATATATATTTATACTATTATATATAGTATAATATAGTAGTATAATATATATTTATACTATTATATAGTATAATATATATTTATACTTGCTAATACGAATATTGTAATATTGTAATATTGTCTAATTATTCCATTAATAAGTACTAACATGAATATTATAATATTGTAATATTGTATAGTATAATATATGATATATATTTATACTATTGTATCAGAATTTATTTATACTCGCTAATACGATATAAAAGAAAAAATGGACAAGGTGTATATAATAATATTAGTAACAAATATCATTGTTATTAAAGAATAAAATTTATTAAAGTTATTATTAAAAATCATAAACTAAATAACGTAACAGTGCTTCTCGTTCGTTGGAACGAGAGTGCATAGCTGACGTTCTCGAAACACCATCAAAATCAAAATTAATTGCGCGCAAGATGTAAACTTTCAAGTGAATGAAACATCGTCACTTCTGAACAACGTTCTGCTAGCACTAGCAGCCGGAATTAATTCTTGAAATTTATTGCCAAATGATTCAAGGAATCCAGGCTTTGCCTGCCTCTTGTTGAGAAACATAATTGCAAACGTAGCTAATTAGATGGTAACCAAAACATCCTATTGAAACAATTCATCACCTGAGACTATATAGTTATTAACAATAGAACTTCTTCATATTTCGTTGGAATATATTTCATTCCAAAAATGAGATATACATTCAACGAGAGAAATAATTTTTGTTTGAACGAAGTACAGATTATACACTTTTTCTTTGAACAAGATATATATATTATACAAAACTTTTTATTTTAATAAAAACTGCTGTCTGTAATATTGTAATAAATATATTATTAAATATGTATATGTATGTATTAATATTATTCTTTAAATAAAATAATACATGTATATATATATATATATATATACATTTTTTGTAATTTTCGTTTTAATGAAAATTACTGTTTATGACACAATATTATGATAAATTACTTGTAATTAATATTAATAATAAATGTCACTTGTAATTAACATTATAATATAATATTTGTTATATTATAATAGTATAATATAATATTTGTTACAATTATTAATGGATATATCTATTCCAATTGGCACAAGTCCCAAGTACAAGTCCTCTGATGATCATTTTGATTTCAATTCGTTAATTTTGATTCGCACCGTAAACAGTATTGACAGGAGAGTTGCGCTATTGAAGATCATCGACACACCGACGATCGATACGCGAACCTATGAGCTGATTACACTGTTTGAGAACAGTTCAATTATCTGAGAAATGCCGATCCATAGTTGATATATTCCTGTGTGTAGAGCACAAACCTCTCGTCAATGAACCCTCATTAACCGAAATACTTGGTAAAATTGCAAAATTTCAGCTGTTTAGCTTATCGATTTAAGTTTACGAAAATAACCTTTTCGTATGGTGTATTATATATGTATTTCCTACAAATATGAATCAGATTTTATTCATGACATGGAAAATTTTCAAGTCCAACATGAATCGGACATTCAGTATTAACAATTTGATGTCACGTTGACAGTGATTATACTGTAATTTCAATTTCGATTGTAACTCGAAAGTTGTAACTACTACTATTTTATAATATATTTTATAATATAATTGTAATAATTATATAATTAATATATTAATTAATAATATTTAATATTAATTATAATAATTGTATAGTTAATATATTAAATAACAATATTTAATAATTATTATAATAATTGTATAATCAATATATTAAATAATAATTATTGTAATAATTGTATAATTAATATATTAACTAATTATTATTATAATAATTGTATAATTAATATATTAAATAATTATTATTATAATAATTTTATAATTAATACATTAAATAATATTTAATAATAATTATACTGTAATTTCAATTTCAATTATAACTCGAAAGTTGTAACTACTACCATTTTATAATATAATTGTAATAATTATATATTTAATATATTAAATAATAATATTTAATATTAATTATAATAATTGTATAATTAATGTATTAAATAATAATTATAATAATTATATAATTAATATATTAAATAATTATTATTATTGTAATTGTATAATTAATATAATAAATACTAGTTATAATAGTTATATAATTAATATATTAAATAATAATTATAATAATTGTATAATTAATATAATAAATACTAATTATAATAGTTATATAATTAATATATTAAATAATATTTAATAATAATTGTGCTGTAATTTCAATTTCAATTATAACTCGAAAGTTGTAACTACTATTATTTTATAATATATTTTATAATATAGTTGTAGTAATTATATAATTAATATATTAAATAATATTTAATATTGATTATAATAATTGTATAGTCAATATATTAAATAATAATAATTATTATTATATAATTAATATATTAAATATATTTAATAATAATTATATATATTCTAATTTCGTATCATTCGATAATGTCAAAAATCAATTAAAAATCAAGCAGACAGTAGTTCCTTTTCATCCCATGAAAATTGGAACTTCCCCTTCGAGTCAGCAACGTTGAACTGCGACGATGTAGACTGATTGAAAGTGAAAATAAGAAAAAAAATTGCCAACGATTAACTCAACCTCCACATCCGCACGACGACGTCCTCTCTTCATTCTTATAAATAAACGAAAAGAAATTACTGTCAATTAGGAGAAAGTGGGCGAACGGTCGTCCTGATAGATTTCCGGATCTCTTCCTATCTTCATCGGGATAGGTGTCGCTGACACGCGTTTCTCATTCGACGTCTTAAGTGACGTCTAAAGATAGGAGGCATTGTCTTCGAAGCGGGCCTCTTTCTCCCTGGTCGAACTCTCGAAAGGGCCACTGATCTATGAATAGGTCTCTTGCCTGTGTGCGCTTGTGCGCTTGCTTCCTTGCTCCTCTTCTAATCCTCCTCGTGCCTCGTCGTCAAACCCTTTTTATCGGTCTTCACTCGACACGTTGCTGACACGAAGATGGTGTTAGCCGGGCGGTGAGCTCGATTTATGGACGTAAGGAAGAAATTCGACGCCGTCTTTTTTATAAAGAGACCTCGTAAGCCCTGCCACAACGACGAGAACGTGTACAATGGCCAGAAGATCAACGCCAGATTTACACAGTCTTTTGATTTTAACTTCGATAGCGAGAACATCAAAGTATTTCTCTCTTTCCTTTCCACTTCATTCTCTGAAGGGCTCGAATTTATTTTACAGTTTTGGCACACAGAGAAGTAGAGTTAGTAACGTGTTTGGGAAATTCTCAGTTTGTAGAAAATGTTGTAAAAATTTTGGAATTAATATAATTGTCGCGTTGTATTTGTGTCAATAATGGGAATATTCAACGTTTTCTATTAAATTCCAGTTACAATGAAATTATGGGGATTTTTCAATGAAAATATTTAAGTGATTAGACAGCATTCTCGAATTTTTCTCGAATTTCCTTGCAGTATCAACGAAAACTGAATAATCCAGGAAATTCTTGCCGATGCTAATATATCTATAATGTGAAACTAAATAAATTTCAACGTACGATGAAAATACGTTTTGATACAAAATTAAGTATAAATATATTTTCAATCTGTTCAATCTGCTTAGAAGACTTATTTGAATGAAGTGTATATTCATCAGCGATTGTATTTTCACTTCTAACGTTGTATGATTTCATATGAAAATTGAAATGAAGATGTGACTTCAATCTGTTTTTGTATGAAACATTGATTTGAGCGAAAGCCATCGAGTTCGACACGTGGCATTACGAAGTGGCAGTTTCCTTCGGAATTTCGTGACTTTTTAATCACGCACTCTGTGATTCGAGTTGACGTCAAATATCGGAGAAATGAACAGGCGTCCCGTATTTGAGTCCACGTGGCATTTCACAGAAATGAATATATGTATAACATTAGAGAGTCTCGGCACACCTGTTTTCTAATAAAACTTTGATATTCGATGTGTGGTATAAATCTTGAATTACGTACACGTTTCCTAATTTTTGTCCATTCGTTGACAAAATATAATAACTTATTTTAAGCAAATTTTAAACAAAAACACTTCTATTTGCGAGTAGAAATTTTCTTACTTGAACTGCATCGGTAACATTTCAATTAAAATGATAATCGAGACAACGTGACTCGAGAAATTAAAACTTGTCCTTTAGTTGTGTGTTGTCTGTCAAAAAGACTTTGTTGAATTCACTTATTTTCTTAAACTTTCAACTGAGCTCCCTATAATTAACATTGCTGAATTTTTAATTAAATTTCATAAATACAAAATTGAAAGCTTTCTTAAAAACTCGGAAGACTTATTAACGTAAAATCTGACGAGATTCAAATTTCTATATCTGTTTTCTCGTCTTTTCTAAGAAAATTAGATTTTTTTCCTTTTTTTTTTTCTTCTTCTTCTTCTTCTTTTCGAGTGCTTTCGCTACTTTCGCCAGAGGTATCAAAACTCGTCGTGAAAAAAGTATCACGAAATCTCATCTCCATAAATTTAAAACGGCGAGGTAATCTCCTCGTCTCTGTGTAATCTCGCGAGATATTTTCTGGATATTTATCTGAAATATATGGCCGCTGAAATCTTCCCTCTATTTGGTATTTGTGACGATGTCCGGCCGTGGAAAGAGCTCTGCAAGACTTCGAGTTTCGCACGGGGATCAAAATGGCTGCTTCTGTTCTTCGGTAAACATCATGTGCCTCATAAAATTTGCAATATAGTCGTATCAGATGCTAAAACAAACGGCCAAATCTCCTCGTCGTCGCAGATGAATTATGGAATACAGAACTTTTTGCTTAGAGTTTGAATAGTTCGAGACGAAAATAAGGTTGTAAACTCCGACACAAGTGTTGACAAACGAATTTAATGAATCTCGCCAGTTTATTTTGATTATAGTATGTTATGTGAATTTCATGTCATATTATATGATATTAATTATCATTACAACACGTGTTGGGCTGTAACAATTATTATAACACCGTCTAATGTTAATCATATAATATAGCATGGTATAATTAATATTATATTTAGTGTGATTTTATTAGATCATATTATATTTAATACAATTATATAGCACAATATAATATAGTATAATATAGTATAACACATAATATAATATATAGCACAATATAATATAGTATAATATAGTATATAGCACAATATAATATAGTATAATATAGTATAACACATATAATATAATATATAGCACAATATAATATAGTATAATATAGTATATAGCACAATATAATATAGTATAATATAGTATATAGCACAATATAATATAGTATAATATAGTATATAGCTCAATATAATATAGTATAATATAGTATAACACATGTTGTGCTATATGAAAATTTTATAATCACGTGCAATTAAAATCAACTGTGACTGAAATGTTCATATTTCTACATTCTGAAATATTTTCTGAGACTCACAAGTTCACAAATAACTCGCTTGAAACTTGATTATTTTTAATACTGAATTTAGGTATCTGTTTCTGATTCTAAAAACTAAACACAGTGTATTTATTATGTTCTTATTGAATTTACCACGAGGAAGTAGTTTAACTATAAAAGAATATAATCGACTGTTGATCAAATCACATTAAAAATTATTGTCAAACGCGATTTTAATTTTAATCGCCGTTCGCGTGAAATTTTTCGATAAACAGACGTAAGAATGTCTAATAAAATGTTGATGAAAGCATTCTAACGACGTCGTCTGTACTTAAGCAGTAACTGCATCTTCATTAGTTAGTTAATTAGTACCTACTCTAGGTTTACAGCCTATTTATACTGTTTCGAAACTTGCACGTAACTTCCTTGTTATCGCGCGCGATCTTGTATCGCGTTACACGTTAACACATTTATAAGTAGAGAGAATTATCAATTCTGAGGTTGAATTATAACCGAGACAAATTGCTGATGACCGAAGAAAATGGAAGATTAATTAGAGATTACGTTATCTATTTAATATTTAAATATTATCTATATCTATTAAATATTTAAATATTTATCTTAATATCTATCTATTTAATATTTAAATATTTAATATTTAAAAGTTATTAATAGTAATATTAATTTTTTTAATATTAAATATTAAATATTTAATATTTAAATATTTAATATTAAAAGTTATTAAATATTTAAATATTTAAAAGTTATCTATTTAATATTTAAATGTAATTAATATTTCCACACTCTCCCGTTCTATATTCCAGTCGATCTCAACACAAAGTAATGTATTATTTTTTAATTCATTTTCAATAGATGATAATTCTAAAGTAGGTTGGTATAATTTTACAATTGCCAAATATATTCAAAACAGACGACTCTTGTTCAAAAATTACGGAAACTAAAAAAATTCAAAAGTTATAAAGATCAATTTCGATCGGTAATATGTTATGACTCAGTAATTGAATTAATGATCTACGTATTTGCAAAATATTGAAAAGTACGAAAATGAGTAGTATGGTTCTATTTGCAAAATCTACGGATGAAACAAATTTCTGTCTAAATTCCACTTCATCAGATCTGTTGTCAACTAATAAACCATTACACTTCGATATAATTATAAATAATCAATTAAAAAAAATAGTAGCTAATAATATCCTTACGTATACTCTATAACGTGATGCATGTAAATAACTGTATATAATTATATCATAATGAAAAATTCATTTCCCTCTCCGCGTCTGATAAATTTGTCACATTGCTACTTGTACACAGGGCTGGGGAGAAATAGTAAATAGAATAGTAAATAGAATAGTAATGTAAAGAAATAGTAAATAGAATACTAAATAGAATAGTAATGTAGAGAAATAGTAAATAAAATAGTAATGTAGAGAAATAGTAAACAGAAGAGTAAATAAAATAGTAATGTAGAGAAATAGTAAATAGAATGTAAACATTTTTATTTTCTCTCTGTGTATAGTTACATATTGTGAAATAAGTATTTCATTAAAATGTAGAAAAATAATATTTCATCAAATAGTAATATTTCACAGAATAGTATTTAGAATACTATGATATTGCAACTAATTATATATATATATATATATATATATATATATATATATATACACACGTACCACATTTATATTTCATATATACGTATACACGTATAATCGAATCTCGTTTATATCTTCATCATACTTTGGACGCATACACCATACTACTCGTTCTTCTTCATCTTCTGTTTTCCCTAGCTACTAATACACAACATTCACACAACGTCAACACACATCCCAACCTTGGCTGCTACGCTCTTCGACATTCATAATGTATCAACCTAACAGAATGGAAGATAGCGAGTGATAGTTGCGAAATATGTTTAGTTTTATTAAAATTTATACGTCTTACTTTCAATTCACTATTTTCAATATTTGAACATTTAATGAAATAGAATTTCATTTAAGCATTAAATGATATAGTATTTCCAAGTAGTATTTACTTGTGCAAATATTTCAATGTTTACTATTTCACATCAAATTATTTTACATTTTCCCCTGCCCTGCTTGTATACTATATATTTTCTGTTATTATTTGTTCTTCTTTCGTTACATAGTCGTAAACTTTAGAAAGTCAATCGATTTCTTCTTCTCACTTCTTAAATTCTTACCAGGTTGAAGAATTGGAAATTTTAATCGTCTCAGCGACAGGTTGATTGAAATCGTTATTTTTCGTACAAGACTGATATTTAAATCGGCATTAAGTAATTGAATTACATTCAAATTCCAGGGAATTAGTAGTAATAGCGTTTCAATAAAATTTCTGTGCGTTTAAAATCAACTATATACAAATGCACGTTTTCACATTGAACACGAGTGGGTTTCTTTCAATTTTAAGAACAATACGAATATAATCTCTCGTGGCAGAAATATCCCGTGGAAACTTCGTTCCATCTCGTAGACGAAGACACGCTTCGCTTTCAAAAGCGAAATACTTCATTCGTCCAATTACCAAGAGTATTTCTCCGAACTAATCGCTTTGTTCTCTTCTTTAGTACGCAGAACTGTTCCTATTCTCATTCCGCTATATACAGGGTGGACTGCATAAACGAGAGTACCTAAATATCCCAAGGTTGTTTCTGAAAGACTTCGACATCATCAGTGCGCCATTATACCAGCAACAAAACATCATCTATTTATAACAATCGCCAACTCTTGGACTTTGAATTAAAGCGAAAGACCAAGATCGATCAAAGTTTTTTTCCTTTGATTTCCTCCCGGGAGGAAACGAAAATTCCTGTCTGTCTGACACTTGGAATTAGTAAAAAGTCTGAAAGTGAATGAATGAGGAGCATGAGGAACAAATTAAGAAACACGTTTGATATATTTATTCAATATATTGTAGCACGTTGTATTCTCCAAAGCTCTAATATTTGAGATTATTTATGTTCTTATTATTATACTCTAATTATACTATATTTATACTGTATACTATATACTATATACTATATTATACTATATGCTATATGTTATAGTATAATATAATAATAGTATAGTATACTATAGTGTAATAATAGTAAAATAATATAATAATAGTATAATATACTATAATATAATAATAGTATAATATACTATAATATAATAATAGTATAATAATATAATAATAGTATAGTATACTATATAGTAGAGTATAGTATACCAGAGTGTAGTAGATTATAGTATACTATATAAATACTAATAAGTATAGTATACCATATAAATACTAATAATACTAATATGAATCTTGTATACTATATAAATACTAATAATAGTATAATAATATAATAATAGTATAGTATACTATAGAGTAGAGTATAGTATACCAGAGTGCAGTAGAGTATAGTATACTATATAGTATACTATATACTATATTTATACCATATGCTGTAATTATTATGCTCGTTTCTACAATTGTTCCATAATTTTACAACTATAGAATCTAAAATAGAATCTGGATATATATAGAATTTTAAAGAGGGAAAATCATCCTGAGTAATCCGGGAATAAATAAAATTGTATGGCAAGATAGATGACATTTATCAGTATGTTTCATAAGAGACATTTCAATTCTTTAAAGATAATCACGACTTTATTTTTAAATTTAAATATTAGAAAATGACGGAGTTGTTGTTTCATCGAAATTTCACCTGCTGGTCAGCATCTAAAGTAAAAACACTCTCATTAACAGTTTAAAATTAAAGATGCGTCATTTAAAACATAATGCATCACTGCGTCACTTCGGGAAGGCTGGAGTATTAAATGCACGATTATGTCACAGTTTAACAAGAACAATAAGAAAGTATCTTCAGTAGGATAAAAATATCTTTAATAAAATGTCTTTAAGAAGAAATATCTTTAACGAGGTAATAATGATATCAGATAATGAATGACAATACGAAACATGTATCAGATTACACAAGCAACTGTATAATAATGGATGGATGTCAAAGAAACTTGAAGTACTTGTTCATAAAAACATGACGTACTGTTGCCCGGGTCTTTTAATGGGTTCGAACGAAGAAAGCGAAAGAGAAAGAAGAAGAAGAAGAAGAAGAAGAAAAAGAAAGAAATAGAAGGAAATAAAGGATCCTCTTCGAAAAGATTCCATTCATGAGGAGAGAAGCTTGACGTTGAGGCATCGATCAATTTAGCCCCCGATGAGTTCTATCTTCGACGCGAAGCCGGCTATAATGAAACGAAAGAGGAAAAGTAGGAGTCACTCACGATCTCTTCATTGAAACGAGAGTTATCCAATCTCACGGCCTTCGCTTGCATCGTTTGCCACCGATACTCGAAGGATAACGCCGATCTAAGAAACGAACTGTACGCCTACTCTTGCGCTGTTATACCCTGACGTGGCACCATGTTTCTTTCTCATCGTGAATTAAAAGCAAATGTCGCGCGTATCTTTTAGCTCGGGTCAGGTTAGGTCAGGTGTGTTTAACACTATACTTTTCTCGATTTTTCCAAGGGAATAGTTTCGAAGTGATTTTGTTAATCAATGTATTAGTGATTTTATTAATTTTTATATGTTAATTAAATGTATCATATTAATATTAATTTTCATATTGATACTAATGTCGCAATATTAATATTAATTTTAAAATTAGTACTAATATTACAATATTAATATTAATTTTAGATGGAGGTTAGTTTGATGTTACAATACAAATTAATAATATTACAATACTATTATTACAATATTAATATTAATTATAGGTTAAGCTAGGTGGAGATTAGTTTGATGTTACAATACAAATTAATAATATTACAATACTAATATAATACTATTATTACAGTACTAATATTGATTTTAATATTAATACTATTATTACAATATTAATATTGATTTTAGGTTAAGCTAGGTGCAGGTTAGTTTGATGTTACAATACAAATTAATAATATTACAATACTAATATAATACTAATATCACAGTACTAATATTAATTTTAATATTACTACTATTATTACAATATTAATATTAATTTTAATAGTACTAATATTACAATATTAATATTAATTTTAGGTTAAGCTAGTTGGAGGTTAGTTTGATGTTACAATACAAATTAATAATATTACAATACTAATATAATACTAATATTACAGTACTAATATTGATTTTAATATTAATACTATTATTACAATATTAATATTAATTTTAATATTAATACTAATATTATAATATTAATATTAATTTTGTAATATTAATACTAATATTACAATACTAATATTAATTTTAATATTAATCGATTCACGGTACCTCTCAATTAATATTAAAGTTAATATTATTATTATAATATTAGTATTAATATTAAAATTAATATTAGTATTAATTAATATTGTAACATCGAACTAACCTCCACCTAGCTTAACCTAAAATTAATATTAATATTGTAATACTAGTATTAATATTAAAATTAATATTAATATAATGATACATTTAATTAACATATAGTAATTAATAAAATTTCCAATATATTAATTAAAACAAAATCACTCCGAGAGTAATTTTAATTAATATTACAATACTAATATTAATTTCAGTTTAGGCTAGGTTAGGTTTACCCAGTTTGTCCACGAAGAGTAAAACAATTGCGAGATATTTGTCAAATAAAAATCAAAAAATTTTTCGACTGAAAATTCGTGCCATTAACCCCTTTGGCGCTGGCAACTACGGTTCGCGGACCATAACGAGTGACCAAACCGTCATACAATATAACTAGTCTTCTTTTTGAATTCATCGGTATATATCACTGGCTAAAAATTACTAAGAAGTAACAAACTTATCATTTGTTTCGCCCGGGTTACACTTAAATGTACTTAAGACTGAGAAAACGTTGGAATTTTCAGATAAAAAAAAATTCTCGACTTGCGTGGCCCGTCAAGAGGTTTAATATACACGAAGAATTTCAATACCGTGAATTTCAAACTGCAACTTTCTCGAGGCTTTCAAATAAAATTTTTCACGAACTAACGATTGGTCCAGGAATTGATCCACCTTGTGTTCATCGCCCATTTCGTTTGCCGAAACGCCGTCGCGGAACATCGGATTGAAAATTAATCAGGCAAGAAGTTAAGAACGCTCGCCTGTCTGGTGTAACAGACGCGCGTAACGTGGTGGACGCATAGTCGCGAAAAGCCACGGCGAGTGGTCAGTTTCGCCGAGTTTTGTCGCTGCCTTTCAGGGGGAGAGCTCTCGTGAGGGTGAAGTCACGCTTGCGCAACCCGCGTGTCAGTTTCCAGCGAGGCTAGAATGACGCGCAACAACCGTGCGAGCTTCAGTTATCGCCAGGTACCCGCCGCAACAAAACTCGCTCGCCGTTTCGCCGATCGTTCGGGGAAACACGTTCGTGACAACGACGATAAAACAACCCCGTGCCGTGTCGTATTTCTTTCTCGAGCTCGAGGACTCGACCGGAGAGAAATCGGGAGAACGGCGCGCAGGATTTCGCAGAGCCGGAGAAATCTTCTGTCCACGTGAGAAAAGTATCGTGAGGTGTCCGACTCGTGGAGTCGTTGACTGCTACGAAGAGATCGTCCCCTGAATTTTGTTTTGTTTTCGTCGCACGACGAACACCATTTCCAGTTTTCCCGCGAGCCTTTCGCTCTTTCGGTCAATAATTGATGTAATTTCGAATCGATGCGAGTTTTTTCTACTTGTTCTCAGTTTCAGTCTTTCGTCATTATCTGATTATCGGTGTTCCTCGCAATTTCTGGAATATTTCTTCTCTGTCTGAGATTCTAACGGAAGTATCGCTGATTGCCAGTCGATCCGAAGGGAGGCGTTGGTCTTTTTTTTTTTTTTTTTTTTTTGAAATTCACCTGTCTCTGTCTTCCAGAGATTTTTTACAATTCGAGCTCAAGATCAGAATTCTCATGAATTTCCTCTAAAATCTCCCTGAAATCCGGGGATCTTACTGTGTACGCGAAATTTCCGTAATTTAACGAAGTTGTAAATATCGTCCAGTCGAATCGAAACGAGTTTTCGAAGCAAGAATCACCAATTGTAAAAGCAATTCGAAGACAGAAACGGAATCTTTGATCTTTCATTTCGAAATTGAAATTCCTGTTCGCGAAGGCGTCGTTGAAAGACAGAGACGTTGATATTCACGAATTTCTCGTCGTTTGAAAACGTGAGAAATTTTCTTTTGGAAGTTTGGAATTTCATTCCTCACTTTTTTTTTTCTTTTTTTTTTTTGTGAGAAGTTGGTGGTTGATTTTTGTGAGAACGAAACTCCGGCAAAACTGGACGAAAGATGGGAGGGACTGTTTGAAAAGTGACGCGTGATAAGTTGCTGCTGCGTGATTAGAGCGATCTCTCTCGAGGGATTTGCGGTGCTTATATGGCAGCGTCAACAGTATCGGGACATCATGAAGCCGTCAAGAAAAGTTCCGCGGAGCTTCTTGATCGAATTTCCATGAACAGTTGCCCGCCGAGCAGTTTCCCAGACAAGTTCCAAGACTTCTTCGCCGCCCTTAACGAAGACTCTGACGACCTGCCCAGCATGCTCGAGGACAAGTTGATACCCAGGTGAGAATCTGAATATTTTCTTTTTTCAAGTTTAACAGGTATAGTATTAAAAAGTAAAAATTTGACTATTTATAATAATAGTATAAAAAATATTGTAAAAATATATATATATATATATATAAAAATTCGTGTATTTATTATAAAAATTGTAAGTGGAACTTCATTTATCTTGAGTCAAATTTTAAGTGAACCAGAAGCCTCTGCCAGTGTTCAATTATACAAGCACAAATTGTGCAAACTGTTACTTTTCCCGTATAAATGATGTTCTACTGTAGGTGGAAATAAAAAGAATTAAAGGAAGGAATTGTCACGTGTATGTAAATGGGGGATTATTTGGTCGATAGAAAAAAGTTTTGAGATTAGAAGATATTAAAAACGTACGTAATATGTACATTGTATAAAAGAAGAAATTCTGTGCTGGAATCGTACGTATGTAAATTGATGTACAAAAGTAGCTCAACAGAAAAGTTAGATTCGATCAATTTTAGATTAAAAATGTCGAAGACACGAAAAAACATTGAAATCTTACGGTGCATGTCTAAGAGAAAAAAAATTTCAATCTCAGAATCGATGCACAAAGATGAAAATATTTGATCGATAGAGAAGGACTTTGTAAATTAGATTCGGATGTTCGATTTTTAACAATTTATATTTTACTAAATCTCAAGTTGAAGAAAATCTTTAATTTTGGATAGATAGAAAGTAGAAAGATAGAAACGTCGTCTCTCTCGATGGAGAATGATTTTGATAATTAACGCAACAACAATAACGATTGCAATCAAACTGTGGATGCTCGTTTATAAAATTTTCGAACACAGAAAATTAAATTTTATCAAATTTTCGCAAGGAAGATTAAATTTTATTGAAAAAGAATTCATCGAATGAGACGATTTTAGTTAGATTTTCTTCTCAAATAATTTGAAATAAATAAATATACGGGACGTGACGTGTCTTTCGTTTCCTCTGGATGCTAAATTACAGTACAGTTTCGAATTTTGTCGCAGACGTTCTTCAAATTCGATATACGTAATTGACGTGATTGATAATTAAGGACGGGATGACATTTAATTGACGGTATCGCGTCGTTAAATTCAAATTTCGATAAATCGACGTTCCACGTGCACATAGAGTTTCGAGAATCGAGTTCCGAAATTCTCCGTATGTACTCGCCACAGTTTTAATTAAAGTATTCAATATTATTCAATATTTAGTACAATTACGACGCATTTCTCTTTTTTTTTTTTTTTTTTGTTCTTTAGCATTGTGAAGTATTTGAAACTTAATTCAATCTGTTTGCCACATAATTTGAATTTGAATTTCAATTCAATCTGTTTGAAATTCAATTTTAAACAATTTAAATTCCAGAGAGGAAACGAGGATTTTACAGGCACTGATTTATTTGTTAATCGAACGACGATGTTTCTTATAATTTGCTCACCATGGAAACATAAATGAGTTCGAAGAGAATTCTACCGTATAGCAATTTAATTTAACATTTTAATATTGCATACAATTATTTATTTATTTGTATTATTTATTATTTAGTACCGCGTAATTTCAATTTACTATACAGTTGTCATTGATACGTCAAAAAAATATACAAAATGTTCTTTCATTTCTATTATAATTAGAATATAAGTATAGAAGATAATTAGAATATAAGAATATAAGTTTCATTAGCGTCGCTATAAATAATAAAATTGTACATTTCTGTAAGATCTATTTACATATTAGTTTTTTTAAGCAAATACTGTCGATATTTTAGAACAAAATCAGGAATTCATATAAAATGTTCTCCAGGACTCTTTATTTTTCGAATATTTTCGACAGTTTGAAATTTTAACAATTTAAATTACAACAAAGTTAATAAAATTAAATATATATATTTAATAAAAAATAAAATTAAATATATATATTTAATAAAAAATAAATTTAGTTAATAAAATTAAATATATATATATATTAATAAAAAAATATAAATATAAATAAAAATTATATTTAATTAAAATAAATATTTTATTAATATTTACTTATATAAATATAAATAAATATTAATAAAAAATAAATTTAGTTAATAAAATTAAATATATATATATATATATATATATATATATATATATACATATTTAATAAAATTTTAATCAAAATTATATAATTTTTTGGAAACAACATAATCTAAATACAGATATCTCTATCAACTCTACCTATTTATTAAACATCTGGCATCATGTTCGTACGTTAATGTTAAACTTGTACACGTGCGTCTCTTCCGAATTGTCACGATACATTCGCCGTGACATAATACATTAACGAAGGAAGAAAAGAAATATCGCACGCGACGACAAAGAAAAATCTCCAGAACGTAGGGAAATCGTAGAGGGATATAAAGTTTTATTTTCTCTTTCGCAAAACATATACGAGTCGAGGCTTTGCATCCGTGTATCATGAATCATATCTGTCATATCCCACGTATGTTGCCCGACATTCGTACATTTTTCAATCGTTTTTTGTTGCATCTTGCAATTTTCATTGGCTTTAAAGGGCTTTCAAACGGCACCAACAAAAGATATGTCAGTTGGCATCGAATAAATAAATCTCAACTCGATTGCAATTGTACATAGGTATCAGAAGCTGTAAATTTAATAATTTACTGCACTTTCTGAAAATTAACAAATAAATCTAATCAATGAATCGATATTTGGTGATATTTAAGTATTAAATTTTAATGACTAATTGATGTTATTAAGTACAATGGACCTTCTCATTGAGCAACCAATTTTTGTTTAGTTTCGATGTAAATTTATAAATTTTAAAATATTTTAATAAAATCACGATTTTTACGATTCAAATAAACTCGCGAACAATATATTCATTGGAGAATTCCCCGACGAATAAAAAAAATATATATATATAAACGCGCGTAATTATTAATATTAATTCATCGCCGACGGCCCGTGTTTGAATATTCCGCTTAATTAAATACACCAGCAACAGTGGATTTTTTTTTTTTTTTATTTATTTATCACAATCCTGGTAATTTCGAGCGTGATTCGATACTTACGAAATCCAAGGCGGATTATATTCATATATCCAATGTCGTGTGAATGATTGCGGAATATTCCATCCGATTAATTAAGCTTGTGCAATTTCTTTCTTTAACATTCAACTGCGAACGCATTTTTAATAACGATAGAGCAAATTTCTAGATAGGCTAAATTTACATTTGAGCTGGATTTCAGTCGATTTAAAGGGAAAAAAAAAAAAAAGGGGAAACAGAGTTCTGAACGTGTTCAGTTGAGAATTGGCGACACTTCGCTATCCACGCGAAAATATTTTTTACTCGCGTTCCCATGCGTGAAACAACCATTCGTTAATCATTCACTCTTGCTCGCTTTGAAATTCCGCCGTTCAAATTTTTAGTTACTTCGTAGCTTGCAACATGAAACTGTGAATCTCGACAAAGGAAAACATTTGCCAGGGCATTTCCAATTGTAAATTGCAAATCCATAATAGAATATTCGCAAATGGATTCGTTTGTATAAATTAATACAAATTATTTATACAATTGAATATGATTATTTAATCACATGAATTATTTGTACAATTAAATGACATTATATAAATTATTTAATCCGAATGTATATGAAGATATTTTTGTAAATAAATAATTACCAAGCAGATCAAACAGAAATCTAAACCAGTAAATTTAAATTTAAGTCGGTGCACAAATACGCTTTGTTATAAAGAGAAAGAGAAAGAGAGAGAGAATTTTTCTCGACGGAATTGTAAGACTTTCGACAACAATGAATCTCTGAACTAACGAACTTCGTAATTACTGTTGACAGAAAGGGAAAAAGAGACATCAGGCACGTGACTCCGAATATTCGTAAATTTCTCACGGCATTGAATAATAACACGCGTGTATTTTCTTCATTTATTTAAATTTCGACACAGTTAAGGACACAGTTAAAATTAGATAGACAAAGGATCAGGTTTAAGTTCCTGCGTATTCTCACGTATTTCTCCGCGATGTGTAAGAATTATTCACAAAACTGGAATTAAAGTGTTTGTAAGATAGAAATTTGGAGAGATAAATAGGGGAAAATTTAAATGTAACTTAAATAATATATAATATATCGTAATATTAGACATTCAGTATTAGTATTACAATATAATAATAAATTAATAATTATAATATAATATTAATAATTATATAATATTAAATAATAATTAGTATTACAATATAATATTAATAATAATTAGTATTAATAATAAAATATAATTAAGTAGTTATAATTAAATATAATAATATAATATTAATAATTATATAATATTAAATAATAATTAGTATTACAATATAGTATTAAATATTATTTATGATATTATTATTATGGTATTAATTAATTACAATGCAAAAATTATAACAATATTATTATTAATAATATCAGAAAATTTGAAATGTTATATTTTTAAATTTGAAAATTACACATTTTAATTTAAATATGTTTTAAGTCAATTATTGAATTTTCTTTCGTAATAAATACTCGTTTATCAGTTGCTCACGATGCATTTCTAAAAACATTCCTATTATTTTTTTTTTATGTAAAATATTCTGAAATTTCTTTAACATTCTTTAACTGACCTAACCATTAAATAAGTCTAAAAATGTGTATATATAAAAGTTACTAGATATTAATACAAATATATACTATACTATTACATCTGAATCTATATATATATATATATATATAAGTTACCAGATATTAATACAATATATATACTATACTATTACAAAAGTATTTGAACAATTACGATCAATATTGGCTCGATGTAATTAAGCATCAATTAAAATTGATACAAATGACAATAAAACGACGTAATTTCATTTTTTCAATTATCTCGTTATCTTTAACTTGTTACGCCAATTTCGAAACTCAAAGGAAGAAACATTTTCATGTGTCTTGCATAACGAAAGTGAGAGAAGAACACCCTTTGCACGAGCATTGTAATTATCATTGTAATTAATCGGCGCGAGCTCGCCGCTGCATCCTTCTAAAAATGCAGTATTAAACGCGGCAGTGCAAATTGGCCGTCACTAACGCGCAGCGAAAGGTAAATCTAAAAATGTTGACAAGCGGCCGGGGTTTAGCGAGCAATTATCCGGAAACGGAGGGTTTAAAAGAGGACGGTTCCTCCTTGCGCGCGCCAGCGAATCGGGATTGTGTTGAAGCTGACAACAACAACAACAACAACAACAAGACCAATCCGATCGAATCGATCTGACACTGTAGCCAAGTGTGCGTGCTCGCATAAACGATTTACACGCGTTAACGAGATGCACGCAGACGCACGAGATGACGTGCTCTCGTCAACTGAGTCGAATTTAGGTTAGGTCACGTGCTTCGTGGAGCACGTTTCAACTGTGAACCACACTTCCGGAAGCTGCGCTGCTGGGTGTGGCGTGATTGCAAAAATCAAACGACGTTCCTTCATTTTCGAGGAAATGGGGAATTGATGACAAATTCATTTGTGCGTGTGGAATTTGGAAACTGAGAGTTCGTGGGCGAGGAGAGCTTGTCTTGCAACGCGAAACGATCCAAAAATGATTCAGAGATGTTCCCTGTCGGGGTAAAGGAATATTGAAAATCACAAATTGAAGCTAATATTATTGAACAACTGAGAAATCATAAATAAACATCGGCGTTAACGTTACAAACGTTAAATGTGACAATGGTAGCATTTAATATTTAATGTTTGCTGATATAAATCATTTAGTTGCATCGATCACTTAGAATCTTATTGTTTACGGAATGAACAAACCAAGTATAATTGTAATTTTCAAGCTTCAATCGTCGATCGATCTGTCGCTCGAAATCGAATAATTGGAAGATTATCCTCGCCAACTATAATCGTTTTTTTTTTTTTTTTTTTTTTTACGTTCGATAATAAGTTTGAGGTGCGAACGAAATTGCGTTGCAAAGGCACTCGAATCGATGTTTTATGGCTCTTTGATGATGATTCATGTGACATGTGCCCGGGTGTAAAAATATCTTCTTCTTTTTTCACTCTTCCAAGAGTAATAACAGTTTGAGAGAAATGAAATTAGTTTATCGATCACTTTCACGTGCATCCTGGAAACGGACGATGTTTCATCTATCAAACATTTCGCTATTGATTCCGCTATTCATTTCTTCGATCTTCATTTTCATCAGCTTGCTCAGAGATTTTAATGGATTTTTACATCACGAAAAGAAGATACGTCCAATTGAATTGAACGTAAACTGTTGGCGCATTGAATTATTACTAAAATTTGTATTGTTAAATTTTATTTCACTTGCAGATTAAATTTTTCGCTGCGCGCGCGAAATTTACGCTGACCAACGATTACGTCAAGGAATTAATAGTTGTTTGCTTCGCTCTGAGTTTTTTACGATGCGAACGTGACTATTTTGCTGTTTTCGAATTTGAAAACTTTGTCCCCATGAAACAGTTTCCCAATCTGTTTCTACGTTTCTTCATTTTGCATGATTTTTCGAATCAATAAATAAAGTTTATAAACGAATAATTGAATAAATTGAACAAGTCGGTGAGAGATGAAATTTTCGTGAACAATATTATTATTAGGCACGAATTTATTTATTAAATAAATTAATTTTCAGCAACTTGTTTATTAAATGACAGGAATTAACATATTAAATTATACATTACATTAAAATTATTATTAATATATTGTTAAAATACTATTATACATTACATTAAAATTATTATTAATATATTGTTAAAATAATATTATACATTACATTAAAATTATTATTAATATATTGTTAAAATAATATTATACATTACATTAAAATTATTATTAACATATTAGTGAGATTAGTATTGGACTAGTAAGATTATATATTATATATATATATAATATTATATGATAATATTAAAAATTATTAAAACTCGAGAAAGTTATTAATTTTAATCACGAATATTAATAAAATTAACTTACACGTGACCAAATAATAAGTGAGTAATAATTAAATATTGATGTTTAAATCAATACTGTAAATAAAACTTTTATAATGAGCAGAGAAATTTCACAAATAATTCACAGTGCTTACCTTCTGTAATCATGTGTCTATTACATGACTAGATTGTTACAGATGAAACAACAAAATTCGTGTAATAAGTATCAATGTCTACGTTAATCAAATATTCCACTTCCCTAGATTCAATACATCTCGTCCATTCTGAATAATTTTCGTCACAATTAACAATATTCGATCGGTTGATAATCTCGCGGTACAGATTGTTTTTCGTACTTTTCGAGAATTTTCTGTCCCAAAATTGCAACATTTTTCCCAGTTTCTAAGTACATTTCAGTAAAATTAAAAATAGACAAAGCAAATAATAAATTTAATTACTTCTCAATCATTTCTATCCAGCGATATCATACCGACGGGTTCAAAAAGAAAGCGACGAGTTGTTGTACGGTTTCGGTCACTCGTTATGGTCCGCAATCAGCTGCCAGCGCCAAGTGTTCAATGGCACAAATTTCAATCGAAAAATTCGTAACTGATTTGTAACAAATATTTCGCAATTGTTTTAGTTTGTCTTCGTGGGCAAACTGGGTACTTTGTTTCGTGCAAAATTTCGTGCATTTACTGTGAGTATATCCTCAGTAAATTTTTACCTTTCCTCATTGATTTAACTCTCACTTGAAAGATTACTGTATAACATTTATAAGGTAGAGGTTCTGAATCGAGTAATCTGAATTTTTGTTAGAACTATATTGAACGTGACGGAATATCAAATAATTATCGGGAATATTAAAAAGAAAAAAAATTAGGCGTGTACATAAATGAGTCAACTTTCAACCTCTTGCGGTGGAATGACGCGCCACGCACGTCGAGAATTTTCTATTTCAAAATTGCAACATTTTTTCCCCAGTTTCTAAGTGGTATTTCAGTAAAACTAAAACTAACAAGTTTAATTATTACTTCTCAATAATTTTCATCCAGCGATATCGTAACACCGACGTGTTCGAAGAAGAAAGCGTTCGGAATTATTACGTACGGTGTTTCGGTCACTCGTTATGGTCCGCAATCGGCTGCCAGCGCCAAGTGGTTAATAAACATCGTTCAAGATGCGTACTCAGCATGACTCGGAATGAATTTTCCCTCGGAGGGAGAGATAGAAATGACGGGAACGAAACAATGCGCGGCGTCGAAAGATAACGGTTTGTTTCGTCGTCAATCTACGAGCTACAACGATCGATAGAACCGCTGTCTGATGAAGGGGCAGGTAGGGTGCTTCTGTTTCATTAATTTAACGTTGGCAGAAGAGTCGGCGTGACGACGATGAAATCAGTCGATCAAGGTCGACGTACTTGTCCATTGTCGAGGAGGGGCTCCACTCGGCGATCTTTCCCCTCGTTATCGATCGAAACAGGAGGAGGAGATGGGAGAAAAAGTGTCAACAGTTCGTCGAAATGAAAAAAA
>NW_025110184.1:40223-54492 GCF_011392965.1 Frieseomelitta varia | reverse complement strand
AAAAAAAAAAAAAGGAAAGAAAGAGAGGAAACAGAAACGCACACGGCGCGACTACTCACCGGAAGAGGAAGTTTAATCTTCTTTCGTGGCCACGGTTACACGCGCCGGTTGCCGCGCGTTTCTTCATTTGCCGGGCAAAAGAAAGCAATCTCGTCGAAGTTTTAATAAGTATTCCTCGAGAGTGGAACCAATAAATAACGATGACCTATTGCCTAGATTTTATTCATGCTCGAAGCGACGGATTCTCCCGTTTCTTAACGATAATAACGCCGCAATTATTGTTATTCCCCCGGCGTTGTTGTTGTTGCTGTTAATTCTCGTTGGATGGATTGTTTCTTTCTCGTCTCCCTTTTTAATTTAAATCGCGGGAGGGAGTTTGAAAAGTTTCGTTCCTCGTTGAGCGATGTTAAATTTAAACGAGGACAGTTGAAGATTCCGGGAGGAGGAATTGAGAACAGCGGCGGTATAAAGTTTGAAATGTGCGTTAATTAGTAATTTTTATTAATTTCGCGAGGGACACTTTTTCAGTGACACACGTACACGCTTTGCAGAGACGTGTGTGATTTCGGTGAGTGTGGCTCTACTTTGTAAAATTGTGGGAAAATATAGGATTCTCTCGTGGAATTTCTTTTTTAATTTTCTTCTATCCACCAGGAATATTGTATTATTAATATATCATTACATATTATTATACGCAGTATTGTTAAGAGAATCTTTTTCGCCCATTATAATGAAGAAGAATTGGTGCAGCTTTTTTGTTATAAATTAAATTGAAGGTTAAATTGAAAAATTGACAGACACGATTTTATTTTTAACAATCTTTGAGAATTTTCATCGTTACATCATAGGAATAATTAAATAATTGCTCGTCCAATTAAACTGATGAAACAATATTACAATTACGTAACAGCGTTATCAGAGAAATTGCCACTCGTACTTTGAATTAATTTTAAATATTAAATAATTCGTGACAGCACCAAACGAAGATCAAAAATTGGCTAATTAAAAACAATGCAACATTGTCGTTGTTATTTCAAAACTGATTTCCTGATTTTCTAATTGTGATTAAAATTCAGTGGTCAATTAAATAATAAAAGACAGTGATCACATAAATATATATATATGTAATAAAAACATATAATATAATATTTTATTATCACTAACATTTCTCTCCAATTTCTCTGATTTTCTAATTCTAAATTCTCTGATTTTCTAATAACTAAAATTTCGTAACAAACGAAATAATTAAAACGAATCACTTATTTTTAAATATTAACTCTCCGCGGCCAGTCAAATTCGAAGTGAATTATTTTCTCTAATTATTCTGAATACTTGATTCAAGAATCGATCGTATATTAAAGTACTTGAACAGGTACCATACGATTTTTGTCAGATGTTTCAAAAACACAATAAAAGAAGAATTATCGAGAAATTGATCGATAACAATAATTATTTTTACTGTTATATTGAGAACCATTCTTTCAGCGTTTTTTAAACATAGTTTACACGCTTCGAACTTCATTAATTTGGCTGTAATTTGCAAATGAGTGCCAATGATTAACGATTTAACATATTATAATATATTTAATATTAATTTGTACCGAATATTAAATATTATATATCATTATATTATATAATTGTTATTATGTTATATTAATATTAAATACAAGAGTGTCATTAATAATATAATGATATATAATATATATTAAATATTATATATCATTATATTATATAATGTTATAATATTATATTAATATTAAATACAACAGTATCATTAATAATATAATGGTATATATATTAAATATTATATTATATTATATATTAAATATTATATATCATTATATTATATAATGTTATATATTATATTAATATTAAATACAAGAGTGTCATTAACAATCTCACAAGAAACTGCATCAGCATCGATTCCTGATCCAACAGTACCGGTGAATCGTAAATTGTTCGTTCTTGCAGATAGGCGTGGATAATTAAGCGCAATTAAAGTCGGAGAATTCGTAAGGGGACGCCTTTATTTATCGAGCTCCTCGACCCGGTTCCATTCAGCCAGGAACCGTGCATATCAGTTGCTGAAATTGGAATTACGAGCAATGTAATTTTAGTACCTAGCAGGAAATTGTCGCTCCTCTTACGCCGTTGGTTACAAATCCAAGATGATATCTCGCTACTTGTTGTAACAATCGATGCGGTCCGGTTCCATGGGAACTAATGTTTTGTTACATTAATTTTAACGAGTGTCATTATCTCGAAGATGAAAGATCAGAGGTGAAATGGAACAGTTATCGTTCTTAACAGACTTGCTGCAAATTGGATTTCTTTATATTACGTCCGTTGTCTTTTACGTGCAAATGCAATTCTTTCCATACGAAAAATAATGGTGACAAATACATTTCTATTTTTAGTATAAAATATTTTCTAATTATTTTATATTTTATGTTTCGTTTTTATATTATAAATAATTAGTATGACTTGTATTTAATATTAATATACCGATATATAATATTTAATGTGTATTTGGTATTAAATATACAATATACAAATATTAAATGTACATATACAATATACAATAATGTGTATTTGATATTAAATACACAATATACAAATTAATATTAAATATACATATACGATATACAGTAATGTGTAATTGATATTAAATATACAATATACAAATTAATATTAAATATACATATACAATATACAAGAATGTGTATTTGATATGAAATATACAATATACAAATTAATATTAAATATACATATACAATATACAATAATGTGTATTTGATATTAAATATACTATATACAAATTAATATTAAATATACGTATACAATATACAGTAATGTGTATTTGATATTAAATATACTATATACAAATTAATATTAAATATACAATATACAAACTAATATATTATAATATGTTAAAGTTATATATTCAAAGAAGACAATATAATGGAAAGGTATGAAAAATTAAAACATTCTTAGATTGTCACCTACTCTTCGCGATCCTTTGATACTAAATATCTATATGGCAATTTTGATCAGCACTCAATGAAAACAAATTAATTAATTAAGTCTTTGTGAACGTGGTTACGACAGAATTTATGAAACAAAAAAAGTAGAATTACAAATAAAATTATTATATTCATGTTATATATTACTATCAGTATAATTTACATACAATTATATTATGTTACATTATAATATATTATATTATATTATATATTATATATTATATTATATATTATATTATATTATATATTATATATTATATTATATTATATATTATATATTATATTATTATATACATTGTAATATATTATCATACATTTATTCATATTTCCCTGATACCATTGTTGTTCTAATTTTATATTACATTCGAAATTCTTCTCAACATTTGACATTTGACTTCAAATCAAAATTATACACGATCTCGCAACACTTTACTTTCGACACAGTGTTACAATTGGTCTAAGAAGATTTAGAAGAAAGGAATAAAAGTGTTGAAACGTGATATGTTAATTTCTGCACCGTTTTATATCAAGCCACAAGTCAATATTCGATTGTACAAATTCTCTTGGATTTGGAACTCGCGGATAATCGCGGTTAAAATCCGCCGCCGCTGTATACGCCAGAATTACGGAAATAGAACGTATCGCGTTTCTCTTCGACGCGACTTCGCAGAGCGGAGCTCTGACTTCGCAAATCTGCGCTGTTCCGCCGGATGTTGACTCGCCCTACCGTGAACTTTCCGAATCAAAGTCTGATTACTCGTCAGCCATTGCCATCGCTTGTGCAACGCTGAATCTCTCGCTCGAAATGCTGATTTAATTAGAGTCGGAAGCTCGCATTAACCGAGGGCGGTTATCTTCAAAAATAGCCGAATCCATTGTCCCTGTCCGAGTCAAGGACGGGAAGAAAGTAGCATCGGTGAAATTTCACCGAAATCGTGATTAATCACTGAACAATAAATTATTACAACAATTAGTAATGATTTAATGAATGAACGCATCTTTGATCAACAGAAACTTAGTATCGTGATAATTATGATGATATTGAACGAGAAATAAAAGTTATCACGATATCAAATAGGATTAGATTATTACAGAGTCTCAAGTGTCAACCATGATCGTTGATTTATATTAGAAATTGTCAATTGATTAGTAATAAATTTGTGAGTATGTGAATTAATTACTGACCAACTCTGTTGTCTCGTTGGATTATTTTCTTCTCTTTCTCGTTCAGATGTAATTTCATTTTACACTCGAAAATTGCTCTGAATATACAGCCAATAATTATATTTGTCAACTTTCAAATATTTGAAATTTAACATTTAGTAGTTGAAGTTAAATGTAGTGTAAATAAATGATAATGTTTGTAGTAAAATCATGATCTAATTATTCTGGATGTCCATGTATTATAAATATATAGTATATTATCATAAAATATATACTAAATTTTATACACTTCAACGCATCTACAATAATTATATACTGTACATGGTATGTTAGTGTACACGATAAAATTTTGATCACATTATAATTTTTAATAGATGTTAAGTGTCATACATACATTTTAATACCAAGTGTAGAATTTTTAATATAAAATTTTTAGTACATTTGGTTTGTTCGTAGGTCAAACATAGGTCAAATATAATTTATCATTCAGTTAATTATTCATTCGACAAAGTACAGCGTTTCCCACGCGCGGTATCAAGCGACTGATAGGATTAAGCGACAAAATCTAATTTCCCAAAGTAAACTCATTCAATGATACATCATCTTCGCTGATTAAATCCCTCGAAACTCTCGGGGATAGTGTCCTTGCTCCAAAAATGAATTTGATGAAACGGCAGCGATCGTATTATAAATTTGAAAGAAGCTCTATTCTGTACGATAAAGACATTGAATGTCTAGAATCGAAAGAGTGCAACAGCAAATAGATTTTCATGCGTCTATTGAAATTTTGAAATCATCGCGCAGAGAAATAGGATATTAAAATTACGCGATTCATCGCGAAAGTCGCATTCTTATCCATTTTCGAAAATTACAAATTTTTATTGTGTAACTCTGAACATAAATTTTGCTAACATGTCACATGTTTTCGTAAAGATGTTGCCAAAAAAAGTTATATTATATTTTTTATATGAATATTTTATATTATATCATATCATATATTTTTATATTAATATTTTATATTTTATCATATCATATATTTTTATATTAATATTTTATATTTTACCATATCATATATTTTATATTAATTATATTAATTATATTATATTTTTATATTAATATTTTATATTATATCATATCATATATTTTTATATTAATTATATTAATTATACTATATTTTTATAATAATATTTTTTATTATATCACATTATATATTTATATCAATTATATATTTTATATTTTATATATATCCTTATATATCTATTTTATAATAATATGCATTATATTAATTATGTATCTCATATATGTATTATATATTAATTATACATTTATATTAATTAAATTATGTTTCTTTGACCCAAGACAAATAAAAAGCTTGTGCTCTTTAATAAAATAAAAGCAAACATTTTACATTTTTATTGTCTGACACAAGTTTCGTAAGTGCTTCACTACTTAATCCCATTAAAGAAAGGGAAAGTCAAGTTTTCAACGAAACAGTCGGGGAGAACGAAATTCCTGCCATGAACACCGCCTCGATTCGAAACATTCGTACGAAGATCGTACGATGTACGAAATAGCTCCTCTTTCGCCAACAAGTCCGCGCGTTATTGCGTCCGCAGGAATGTTGCGCGGGAAATTGCAAATGGCGAAATGCAAGTAGTGGCTCAGAAATGAATGCAGCACAGAACATTAGGATTTGATCGTGAAATCACATTTCCCTATTTTCCATGTACTTCCCTCTCTCTCTCTCTCTCTCTCTCTCTCTCTCTCTCTCTCTCTCTCTCTCTCTCTCTCTCTCTCTCTCTCTCGTCCACTATGTCTTGGAATTCGTACAAGTGTGCGGGATGCTTGGTACGAGCACGGGTCGCGCATTTCATGCGTAATGGAAGCCATTCCGAGCCGGAAGACTCTCGGATTCGGGGTTTACTGGTGTAAAGCGATTTTACGGCCGATACCAGTGATAGATAAATCTTGGGGATGCGAGCGGAATGTTGCGGAATGAATATAGTATGGGATCTGACACCGCGATCCGTTAATTCAATTATCATAGCTCAACTCGTTGCCAAGGACCGTTGTCAAGAATCTTACAGCAACTTTAACGTTTAGCGTGGCGTAATAATTTTATTCTGTTCTCCGCTGTACTACGAAATTTACGTAAGCTTTTCTAGGACAATTATTATTGGCTATTATTGATAATAATATTAATAATAATGATTATTATTATTAATAATAAACTATTATTAATAATTAATAATAAACTATTATTAATAATAATATTAATAATATTAACGCTATAATAAATGTCATGATGATATTAACGTTATAATAATATTAGGATAATTAACACTATAATATTATGATATATTACACTTTCTTGGCGGGTTGTTTCCCATATAATGTTTCTATTTTGTGTAATTTCAAAAAAAAAAATCTTTTCTTTTTCTTTAATTCTTATTCTTCAATTTTTAAGAAATGTTATTTATATAGAAACTATCATTATGGAAGTCTCAAGATATAATAATTGTACGATTTTGTTGTTTCGATATTTTTATATTTTTCTTCATTTATACTTTTGAGTAACGAAAGTACATCATGAAAGTATTAATATATTTTTATATTGTATAATATATTATTATAATTAATTATTATATAATGATATTAATATTATTTATAATTAAATTGTATATAATAATATATTATTGTATAATATTGTATATTATATATAAAAAATGTATTATAAAATATATATAATATATTATTACATATATGAAAATTATATATTATAATATTAATATTATTTATAATTAAATTATATATAATAATATATTATTGTATAATATTGTATAATATACTAATCATTTAGAGTGACCTACACGATATAAAAATCCAATTCCTAGTATACCATAAATTATTCTCCCAAATTACCAAAAAAAAAAAAAACAAATCTTCTTTCCACTTTCATTTACTTTCAACTCGAAAAATTAAGCCAATCGAAACTTGGCAAAATTAAGGCAAGAGTGTAAATTTGAAAATAATGAGAAAAATCGGAGTATATTTCCAGTTAAAGTGCCAATGGAGTGTGAAAGCTGTTCTAAAAGAACTTCTGAATAATGTTTCGTGATACAAGAGTGAATGTAAGAACGAAAGAATTGTTCCTAGAAAGCACAGTTCCTAGAAAAGCTGTTCTTTGAAGTTTCATGCGAACGATTTATCTGGCCTGACCCGCTGGTTACCTATTTCCAATGTTGTAACTTCGTCAGCTGTGTGAATTTCTTTTTAGAAAAATTCCTTCGCCACGCGTGCGAAATTCAAAACGGAAAAATCAAAGAGGACAGGAAGGGAAAACGGCGTTTCGACTTTTGAAACGTGTGCGTAATGTTGCAAAATGCGAATGAAATTGGACACACGTACGCATGTGAATGTAGAGTGGCCAATTTCAAATCTGTTTGATGCTATTAATTAATTACTTTCGATGTTGGTCGTTTTTTTCTAAAATCAACGAATTAATTATTATATTATAATATTAATATTATTTATAATTAAATTATATATAATGATATATTATTGTACTTAATTATACAATAATATATTGTTAGTGTAGATTACTCTGAGTGATTAATTATACAACAATAACTTACTACAATAATACTTAATTATACAATAATATATTATTAGTGTAGGTTACTCTGAGTGATTAATATATTATACAATAATATATTTTTATATTAATATTTTATATTATATCATATCATATATTTTTATCACTCAGAGTAACCTACACTAATAATATAAAAATATAATATATTATTGTATTAATATAAAAATGTAATATATTATTGTATAATATTGTATAATATATTAATCACTCAGAATACACGATATAAAAATCCAATTCCTAGTATATCATAAATTATTCTCCAAATTACCAAAAAAAAAAAAAAGAAAAAAAAAAGAAAGAAATCTTTTGTTGAAATGTTTTTGTTTTCTACAAATGATCTTTTATTGATTTCTTAATCTAAATTTGTCAACAATGCAGAAATTTGACAAATATTCCAATGTCTGACAAAACATCAGAGGAATCATTTTCATTTATTTACGCATTTAGAATATCTTCTCTAAGTCTGCTTAATAAATCAACTGATTGTCTCACAGTAACGAACATGCGAGGCTGATACTATAAATTATTGTATCAGGACACACAAACATTACGCCCACGTTGTTGAAATATCGCGATTGATTAATTATTGAACGAATTGATGTCAAAGGTTACAGATTATTGTGAAACAAATAAATATATATATATATATATACGTAATGTCAATGCGACATTTAAAGGTAAAAGCAGATCGTTTAGAAATTTTATTATTGGAGAAACAATAAAATTTTTAGGCATTTTTTGAAATTCTGAACTACAAATTGAAAGAGAAAAGTAGTTTTAATTGCAAAATATTTGATAAATATTTCATTTACACGTTCAAAATAATTATTCAATATTTATATTTCTCTTGCATCGAAAGACAAAAATTAATTAGAATTATTATAATATGTATGAATATATCATTATGTTTAAAGTGACACTTGTTATATATTTATAGTGACACTTTGTTATATTTATATTTATAACCATACTGTATATATATTAATGGTTTATGAGCAAATACTATATATTTATTAATGGTTTATTATATAAAAATATTATTATAATCTGTACTGAATACTAAACTGTATATTATTACAATTAATTGACTAACTGTGTGCTATATATATTATAATTGACTGTTTCAATCCTTCTAGTATTGTACGAACAAACTATAGACTTGTGTTAATTCTATTCTACGCAAACATCTATTTTTTTTTTTTTTTAATTCCTATCTATTTTTAATTCCTAGATCCATTAAAACCTCCGCATCTCTAATTCACATAATTCCAACATTTCCTATACAGTAAGTATAGTATATAATAGTAGTAGTTAATAAAAGAAAAAAAATAAGTATAGCAAGTAATAAAAAATCGTGATGACAGAAGATCACATTTCTTCCAATTGTTCCTACAATTTTAATTAGTATTTCCAATATTACGGCTGTTATTATAGTTAACAAGCCTTTAATGTTTCATCGTTTTATCATCCGTAACGATTTTTACGAATCGAAACATTTAGAATATGACAAATTATCACTTGGTCCTCAATGGGTTGAAAGAGGTAAAACAGCAACACAGTAACCGTAACACCAACCTCGATACTAATCACGACCACATGTACCATATGACTAAACGACAAAACGAGAAAACGTCGCTCCCAATTTCAACGGAGAGCGTGAAACTCGACCAGCAGAACTGCTAACCGCTATCTAAAAGCGGCCATCAGGAAACACCAACACAGAAGTGTTGCCTCTTTTCAACGAAATTATCATTCGCTGTATCTAAAACCACTCTAGCAATCTCGATCGTGAAATCTGACGAGGTAAGCCTCCCTTCTTTTCACCGGCCGCAAAAGGATAGTCCCCCCCCTTTCAAAAAAAAAAAAAAAAAAGGACGATGTCACTTGACCCAAAAACCCAGAAAACAAGGCGAACCAATTACTAATTTTGTGACGCTGTTTCAGGAAACAGGAGGCCTCGAACTCCGACTCGAAGAGCAGACGATGGAGCAAAAGGGCGTTTCAGAGGAGGAGCAGCGAGGTCGAGGTTCGTCTGCGTCGCACCTCGTTGACAGGACCTCAAGGCCACTCGAGCGTCGACGGGCCGAAATCACCAACGCCATCCAGACGTCGTAGCTCCAGCATCGCCGTGGCCAGGCCGACCCCGGACCTGCACAGGTACACTCTCCAATAACTTGCTTGCTTCTGCAAGTTTCGCGGAACTTTCGTTCTATCGAACAGAGGGACGAGAGACCTCGGCAACTCCTCCCGAGATGCGAAATCACGCTTCCTTTGATTCGTCGTCCACCGAATCTCAGAACGAACAGATTCGATGATTGGTTTCGTCACAACTTGTGTGATCTGATTTATTATTCGTTGCACTTGTTGCAAGTTTTTTTTTTTTTTTTTTTTATTTAGGTGCGAGATACACATTTTGATTACACGAAGGGTGTAACTGTACCGATGACGATGGAAAAATTCACCTAAACTTGCGCTGGAGAATTTTGACGCGCGTCGAGAATTTTTTCGTTTTGAAAATTACAACACTCTCGTAGTTTCAAGTGTATTTAGATGTAGTCAATTTCTATCCAGTGATATCGTATCGACGAGTTCGAGAAGAAAGCGACGAATTGTTGTATACGGTTTCGGTCACTCGTTATGGTCCGCAATCAGTCCCCAAATTGCAACATTTTCTCAGTTTCAAGTACATTCAAATGTAAGGGGAAACAAATGATGAGTTTGTTACTTCTCAATAACTTCTATCCAATGTTATCGTGTCGAAAAGTTCAAAAAAGAAGCGACAAATTGTTGTATACAGTTCGGTCACTCGTTATGGTCCGCAATCAGTTCCCAAATTGCAATATTTTCTCAATTTTAAGTATATTCAAATGTAAGGGAAAACAAATGATAAATTTATTACTTCTCAATAACTTCTATCCAGTGATATCATACCGACGAGTTCAGAAAGGAAGTGACAAATTATTGTATACGGTTTCGGTCACTCGTTATGGTCCGCAATCAGTTCCCAAATTGCAACATTTTCTCAATTTTAAGTACATTCAAATGTAAGGGGAAACAAATGATGAGTTTATTACTTCTCAATAACTTCTATCTAGTGATATCGTATCAACGAGTTCGAAAGAAAGAATTGTTGTATACAGTTCGGTCACTCGTTATGGTCCGCAATCAGTTCCCAAATTGCAACATTTTCTCAGTTTTAAATACATTCAAATGTAAGGGGAAACAAATGATGAGTTTATTACTTCTCAATAACTTCTATCCAATGTTATCGTGTCGAAAAGTTCAAAAAAGAAGCGACAAACTGTTGTATACAGTTCGGTCACTCGTTATGGTCCGCAATCAGTTCCCAAGTTGCAACATTTTCTCAGTTTTAAGTACATTCAAATGTAAGGGAAAACAAATGATGAGTTTATTACTTCTCAATAACTTCTATCCAGTGATATCGTATCGACGAGTTCGAGAAGAAAGCGACGAATTGTTGTATACGGTTTCGGTCACTCGTTATGGTCCGCGAACCAGTTGCCAGCGCAAGGGGTTGAAAACGTTCTGTTTTATTTTGAGAGTGTGCACTGATCCGCTGAATTATTTCTGAGCGATTAGACGAATATACTCGACGAAAGCACGGTAAATGCACTTGCTATAATATTGAGTTAAATTATAACAAAATGATACATTTTTTTTATGTTTCTTCGAAAAAATTTTAATTTTACTGATTTTGTTTTATTTTATCCTGTTTTTTTTTTATTCTAAGATGTGCTAAAATTACAAGTATATATAATTTTCTTACCTAAATTTTACAATAAACAGCGAAAGCGAATTTTAAACAAAGAGACTTTTTACTTTTGATTTGAGGACGATTTTTTAATAAAACCAAGTCACGGAGTAGAGGAAAGTATCTGTATCTTTTTCTCGAACATTGCGAAGACTCAAGAATTCATCGTGTCTTGCAATTTTCTCTTGAAACTCGCTGTGCGATTCTTTCTCTCGTCATTTCATTGAACTTGGAACACCGGGATTTCTCGAATGTTTGTCGTCTAATCCCGACGAATTCGAAAGTTCGACAAAATGCCGAGGAAACGTCCCACGAGCGAATTCTAAGGGCTCGTTGCAAAGAAGAAAACTTTGCTCTTCAAAATGATGATAGATCTGCTCCGCGAAGAAGATTTCTTCAATATTTCTAGAGACGACAATATTTCTGAATTTCGACGTATCCTTATTTTTTCACTTTCTCGTTGCACTATGTAAAATCACGTTTTGGGAAAGAAAGAAAGCGAGCTTCTATTGCTTTAAAATCAGACCAAAATAAGTGAATGGTTATGCGATTTTCTTCGACAATTAACAAGTTACAACGATTTCAATTGTCTCACTTGACTTTTCATCGTTGTTGGTTCAGTTACGTCAGTGTTGTATAATATATATTAATGATACATCTCGCCAAATACGTCTACGTGGAGGCGTTTCCGAGATCTCAAGGTCAGCTCCACTCTTTCTTAAATCACATATCTTTCCTTTACATACTGATCGATACAACTCTCCACAAAACAGTTTACGAAACTGCTGAAATTCATTTATCGACGCGTGTTAGTTCAGGAAACGTGGAGACTTTAATTTTCGCGAAAAAAAGAAAAAAAAAGGAACGAGAGAAACGAGCAAAGAGACGAACGATGCTCTTGTATTTATATCGCAGTAGACAATTTTATAAAATTCAAATTAAAACGTCCCCTCGTACGTTTCATTCGCGACAGCGGTGTACATTACGGGGCAGGAAGATGAATAAATAAAAATCGAATCCGAATGGGAAATTTTTCTAAATTAAATCGATTCCCTGGAGGTTTTAATATCCGCCGCCGATACACAGGTATATGTTTAATAAAAAGAGCCGGGATATCGCTGGGTAAATAAATTACCGAGTTTTAAAATATAATCCCCGGCCGAAAGATTAACAGCGTGTACGGAATTTTGAGTTTTAGATCGAAGTCGAGTAAATATTATTGGCGAGCGTGGGACGAAATGGTCATTTGGTGATCATTTTTGTCGACGAAGGCCTCGAAAATTGGAACATTTACAATTTGAAATTTCGCCTTGTTCCAGTTTGGAAATCGTTTCAAAACGAAAGTGAGAATTAAAAGTCACCGGCTGCTACGAATAAATAATATTTGATATTAATTTGACGATAATTATGTGATGCAGTGTTACAGTAAGCAAACGATGACACGTGCAATTGTATTTTACTTGTTATTATTTTAAACGACTCATTCATTCGTTTATTCTACTTGAAAGTTTTATTATTTGAATTTGTAAAAAATTCAGAATTGTTTCAATCAATTCGAATTATTTTGTTGCAATTTGAACGATACTTTGAGCATAATTATACATTGTGTCTTCACATAAATCTTTGACAATTTCTCAGTCCCAATTTGTTCAAATAAAATACACAATTTCAATTCAATAATAATAGATATAAGTCCAAGGAAATACTGTCAACACATTGTTCGTTCAAATATTATTAAAGACTAATTAACGAGCCGAAACAGTAGAGTTAGATAACTCGTATCGTATGTTGTTTATTTCAATTGATCTCACATGTGAAGGTATAACGAATAATTATTTGTTTACGTTTTAGAGAACGTATTCCAAGTAATTCATTTTCGTTTCTTCTTTAAAGGAAAATAGTCGGGCCTTTTTTACACCACAGTATCATGCAGTTAAGTTTCTGTAATCTAAATACCTCCCCCCTCCCCCTGCGTAATTTTGTTTTTGATCTGAACTTTTTACGCGACAGTGCCTTTGCAATCGTTCGTGTAATTACTTTCTTAATTAGCTTCGGACGGAATTTTAAATTATTCCAATGCTGAATGTGATCTCTCCACTCGCTTGTACAGATGAAAATTTTGACTCTGCCCGATGAAATATTAATTCACAATTAACTGTCCCGTGAAAAGTTCACGAGTGACATGAATATAAAAAAAACAGTCCTCCTCCTCCTCGAATTCTTATCTCATTGTCCAACATTCCCATTTATTTTCACAATACTGGTGCAGAGTGTAATGTAGCTGCAAAATCGAACAATTTGTCTTTCAATGGTGTAATGGAAAATTAATTGAATTGTTTTTCATATTATGCGAAATTTTTTTTCATAGTTTTATATATTTTATTATATTTTTATATATATTTATATATTTGTATTTATATTTTTATATATATGTTATATATTTTATTATATATTTATATTTATATTTTCATATATATAAATATAAAATTGTTAAAATGTTATATAAATATAAAATTTATATAAAATATAAAATATAAATATAAATATAAAATTTATATAAAATATAAAATATAAATATAAATATAAAATTTATATAAAATATAAAATATAAATATAAATATAAAATTTATATAAAATATAAAATATAAATATAAA
>NW_025110184.1:26778-39947 GCF_011392965.1 Frieseomelitta varia | reverse complement strand
AAAATATAAATATAAATAAAAATTTATATAAAATATAAAATATAAATATAAATATAATTATAATATATAAATATATATTTTATATAAATAAAAATTTATATAAAATATAAAATATAAATCTAAATATAAAATTTATATAAAATATAAATATAAATATAAAATTTTATATTATATTATATATATATATATATATATATATATATATATATATATATATATATATATTTATAAAAACGATTACGATATTGTAATTATTCCAGCACTTACGTCTCGTCATATTATAAAATATTATTTTGCAATTGTGTTATACAACATTGTGTCTCATATAAAATACTTATTAATTCATTACGATTATAACGATAATTTCATTGGCCGGTTAATTGGTTTATTAGAGGGAAACTTTCATCAATCGCGAGTAAGTGTTTTCCTACGTTGAAAAATGGTGTAGTTAATTTAATATCACGCTGCGACAAACAAATGGACGAAGCATTAATCTCTCGAATATATCGTCGCGTTCAAATATCAACAGCGTCTGTGACTGTAAATTTCGCAGCAGCATATTAATGCCTCAAGTACACAAAATAAACAAATAACAGCGATATTTGCAATTGATTTACTGCGGCTACCTCTTATTACTCTGCACTTTGCAAACTCGGCTCACTCGTGATATACGCAAACGTATATTATATCCATTTCTTCAAATTAGTTCGAGGATCGTGATTATACTAACTTTTTGTACGATCAATCTTCTGTATTATTGTATCAGGACTACCCATGAATAATATCGTTTTTTTGATACTGTTAAATTTTATTCTTAATTTATAATAATTTATTATAATTTAATTTATAATTTATAATTTATATAATTTAATTTATAATTTATATAATTTTATTTTGATACTGTTAAATTTTAATTTATAATAATTTATTATAATTTAATATGATAATTTATATAATTTAATTTATAATTTATATTATTTTGATACTGTTAAATTTTATTTTTAATTTATAATAATTTATTATAATTTAATTTATAATTTATTTATATAATAATTAATAATATAATTAATTACAATGTAGTTCAACTATATTATAATCCTACTAAATGTCACTATATTTAATTTGAATATAGATTGTTACAATAAGCTAAATTATTGTCAAATTATTAAATGGCAATGTTTATTAAATTTGAAGAAAACGACATTAATCATGGGTATTCCTATATATATATATATATATATATATATATATATATATATATATATATATATATATATATATATATATTGCACGATGATCATTAATTTTGTTATTTTCTTCATTCTCGGTCCATACTTTCCTCAAGTATCCCATATATTGATTGTCGTAACCGAGTATTATCTGCACTTCACTTCACGTAAAAATTAAAATTCGCGCCGAGAGTAAAATTTTTGTATCGATAGAATTCCAAACTTTGTTTCAATTAATTTTTCTTCGAACAAATTAAAATGCGACACCCTGTATATTATCACCACCATCATTATTATTATCTGCCTTCGCACGAACGAAGAGATAAGTTCTTCAACCTCTAACGATACAGGAATCAAATTTCTTTTTTTCTTTTTTCCCCTTCGCGTAGCTTCCACGGTATTTGCTTTCCTCCCCTGTTCCAGTCATCGAAATATAAATGCACATACATACATACATACGACAGCTTGTACAGCCACAATCAGAGTTTATAGACGCCGTTTCTGTCTGTTAACGCTGTTGAACTCTGTCTCTCTTTCCCTCCACCCTCGCAATAGGTTCCTGCAAGCGGAAGCCGGCCCATGGGGTCATTTATCGCCCTCGCCGAGGAGCCCGACCAGAACGCCGGCGATCAGCCCCGGTGCCGTCTCCACATCGTCCCATCTGAGCCCGAGAGCGAGTCCAGGCGGCCCGAGTCCAACAACTCCCCCTGGTCCAGCTCGTTCCGCCTCGGGATCCCGTGGCCCGGCGCCACAGAGGCAATACCGCGGGAGAACGAGCAGTATGCCTGCGGTTCCACGACACAGGGTGAGTCGAATGAAATATCACAGTATAATAAACAACTTTCGCTACTGTGGATGAGATTTATATGGATCTCAGAATTATATGGCGGTTCTGTGTGTGTATAACACCGGGGTGGATTATACTGGGAATTGGATTTTTGTATCGTGTAGGTTACTCTGAGTGATTAACATATTATTCAGTATTATACAATAAAATAATATGTTATTGTATGAATAATATTGCACAGTATTTTACAATAAAATAGTATGATAAAGTACAAATAAGTATAAAGTAATATTATACAATAAAATAATATGTTATTGTATAAATAATATTGCACAATATTTTACAATAAAATAGTATGATAAAGTACAAATAAGTATAAAGTAATATTATACAATAAAATAGTATGTTATTGTGTAAATAATAATATATTGTTATATATAATTTAATTATAAATATTAATATTATAATACAATAATTAATTATAATATATAATATAATTTTTCTTATATATATAATAATATATTATACAATACGAAAATATATTAATACTTTTATGATGTACTTTCGTTACTCAAGAGTGTCGATATAAGTGAAGAAAAATGTAAAAATATCGAAACAACAAAATCGTACAATTATTATGTCTTGAGGCATCTATAATGATAGTTTTAAGTATTCAGTGTAACCCAGGTGAAACAAATGATCAATTTATTGCTTGGTAGTAATTTCTGTCCAGTGATTTGTCGACGAGTTCGAAAGGGAAGCTGTGTTGCGTACGGTTTCGGTCACTCGTTACGGTCCGCAATCAGTTGCCAGCGCAAGTGGTTGAAACTGAAGCTGTGTTTCCTTGTATTGCGATACAGGATGAATAATTCCTCGAAAGTTGCGGAGGAGATTATTTCAGAACCTTGACATACAAATTGAATAAAATTCGATGTGACGAAAGAAATGATATTTGCTCTTCATTTTAATATTTGTGCACACAGATCATTTTTATAATATCTTTTAACACAGATCATTTTTATAATATCTCGCGTTTTGTACTGCGTTTGTACAAAATGTCATAGGCACGATACTTATAAAAAAAATTAATAAAAAATAAATGATAAAAGAACAAATTAATAATTCAGCAGTTCCTACGAAACGGATGACGTCTCTCAGACGTTATTGTTTGTCAACGGGTTAAATGTGTTCCGTTGTTGTACGAAAATATTTGCGTTCATAGATTTGACTGTATAATTAATTTCTTCATTCGTTGTTAACTACTAATATTATATTATAATATAACTGTATAATGTAATATAATGCTATATTATAATATTAATATAGCTATATTATATTATAACGTAACTAATATAACTAATACAATGTTAACTAATATATTATATATATTAACTAACATTATATTATCACAATTAATATACTATAACATGTAATATTAGTATAATTAATTTCTTCACTTGTTGTTAACTACTAATATCATATTACAATATAATTAATATAATTATTATAATGTTAATTAATATATATTAACCAACATTATATTATCATATTTAATATACTAATACATAATATAATATTAGTTAATTTCTTCATTCGTTGTTAACTACTAATATTATATTATAATATAGCTGTATAATATAATATAATGCTATGTTATAATACTAGTAGCTACATTATATTATAATATAGCTGTATAACTAATATAATGCATTATATATATATATTAACTAATGTTATATCATAATTAATATATAATATTAGTATAGTTAATTTCTCCATTATTAACTACTAATATTATATTATAATATTATAATATAATACTATATTATAATACTAATAGCTACATTATATTATAATATTATAATATAATGCTATAATATTATAATATAATGCTATATTATAATACTAATAGCTACATTATATTATAATGTTATAATATAGCTGTATAATATAATGCTAATAGCTACATTATATTATAATATAGCTATATAACTAATATAATGTATCATATATATATTAATTAATATTATATTATCATAATTAATATATAATATTAGTTTAGTTAATTTCTTCATTAGTTGTTAACTACTAATATTATAATTTATATAAATTATATTATAATATTATAATATAGCCGTATAATATAATATAATGCTATATTATAATACTAATAGCTACATTATATTATAATATAGCTGTATAACTAATGTAATGTATCATATATACATTAACTAATATTATATTATAATAATCAATTATACTCAACATATAACATTACTTTCTTCATTCGTTGTTAACAACTTTTGCAAACTACATATTTTTCGTTATTTTCCAACTATTTCGTCCCATTTTTCACGTCTTGAGAAGTTAAAATTCATTTCTCGTTTCACGAAATTGTTCAACAGTCGTCGAGCAACTGTATATCACGTTGAAATAATCGTAAACCAATCAATCCCAGGATAAACCCGCTGTCAATTGGCGAAATAACAGACATGCGTGCCCAGTTATCAGTTGGACAAGCACAGACGAGCCGGTGCTCGCTGAAAACAGATCGAACGATCCTCTTTAAGTTCGAAAAATTGTTTGTATATCTGTTGTATACAGTTGCGAGCGAGAGGCGCGCGAACAAGCTGCTTTCTTTGTTAACAATGGAGCCGCGCGTTAGCAACCAGGGATCGATGGAAACGTTCCGGTTTCATTAATTTCTGGCTCTGGTGGCCGGCAACAAACTGAAATACTGCCGCGGCCAGTAATAAACCTGAGGGACGCGCGCGTGCATCGTTTTCGAACACGAAAATTCGTCGCCGGGCATTTGTTGAAACCGCCAATCGATCTCTCCACGCGTCCGTTTATTGCAACAAACGCGGAAATCGAACGAAGATCGGCGAGTGATACTGATCGAAGGACTGTCCCTTTCACGTAATAATACTAGGGGTAAGTTTCTACGAAACGTCGAAAGTTTCGAATTTCGAAGATTCGAAACCATTTTTCTTTCTTTGTTTCTTGTTTAAACGATTCGGGATAAGAAAAAGCACGAAATGGGATTTGGGAAGCACTCTGTGTTTTCGAAATGATAAAACAGAAATAAAAAAGAAATTTAATGAAGAAGAAATAAAGATATAATATATAATATAATATGATATAATATAATATAATATAAAATATAATATAGTATAATATAATATAAAATATAATATAAAAAGAAATTTAATAAAATAGAACAAGATAATAATTCGTAATTCTTTCTTATGAATTACCATCTTGCTCTATTTTATTATTTCGGAAATTTCTATTTTATTAAATATATTTTTCTCACTTTATCTTCTCTAATTTTTGTTGAAAGTGTCTTCCATTGCATTTTCTCAACTTTATGTTATTTTCGTTATTTATTTTACAGAGCTTTATTATTATACTAGATTATTATTATTATTATTATTATTATTATTATTATTATTATTATACTAGAGCTAGCAGAATTTTAGATTTTCTTTTTTCGAAAATTGCAGGCATTCTTGCGGCAAGGTAGATAATTATGAGAATTTATTTATTTCAATGATTTGATATTAAGATACTAGCCACTGGTCTTAGCTGTTAATGAAAATAAGCAAAAAAAGTTCTAGTTTAAAAAAAATACTTAATTTGAATTTAGATAAGTTGATTAATTTACGATTGATAAATATCAAACATTGATTATGATCAATTTAAATTCAGATAAAACTTCATTTAGTCTAGAAATTATTAAAGACAAACGAAATTTGGTCGAAATTTAATTTGAATTGAAATTATTCTCGAAGTTATATATTAATAATTATGAATATTTTGTCTCTTTTAAAATCTCGCGTGTTGAAGAGTTTAATCAAATTATTTTCTCTGCTAGAGCATCTAATCTATATAGTATTAAAATTAAAATATATTTATAACTAATATAGTATTAAAATTAAAATATATAGTATCTATATAGTATTAAAATTAAAATATATTTATAACTAATATAGTATTAAAATTAAAATATATTTATAACTAATACAGTATTAAAATTAAAATATATAGTATCTATATAGTATTAAAATAAAAATATATAGTATCTATATAGTATTAAAATTAAAATATATTTGTAACTAAAAATATTAATAAATTAACATGTATGATATGTAGCATTGCTATTATAATATATAATATTATAATTATTATATTATACTATGCAATATATATTATATATTATATATTATAAGTCTATAATTCTACAATTATACAGTATTATTACATAATTATAACATTGCTAACATACATACTATATATTATTTCAGTATATACAATAATATATACAACAGTATATATTATTCATAGTACCATACAGTATATACTACGAAAAATAATATCCACATAATGCACTATTGATATATAAACGAACTTTATTCCTTTTTCCAAGGAATTGGAACATGTAATAAATCAGACGCAGTTAATTGAAAATACTACTTTAATACCAATGTCGGACATTTAATACGAACAATCACAATACAGACGTGGGAAACAGGTGCACTCGAAAGAAATTAAAAAAAAATATATGTATATATATATATGTATAGAGAGAGAGAGAAAGAGAGAGAGAGAGAGCACCAAAGAGCACATTTTCACAAAAAAAAAAAAAAAAATAAGAAAACAATTCGAAATCCCTTCCACAATCGATCATTGATCGTTCATGCTTCGATATCGAGGGCCAGACCCACTTTGTTACCGCCTCTCGTCACGTTCGCGCAGTCGATGTTAAACGACAGAGTTAACATGACGTTCTCGTCGAGTTTCTGCTGCAGGCTCAAACCGAGTTGAAGATCGGTGTTGAATTTACAACGGAACGTCGATCCTTCGTCGATGTTGCATTTCGCCGCGACGCCGAGCGTCCATTGTTGAACGCCGCCGTTCCTCGCCAGAATTCCATTGATCGCCGCGTCCCAATCCGGGTTCACTTGAAATAATTCCAAAAAATATACAATTTCGTCACGTTTGCTCGTCACTCGTTGAACTACTATCGAAAAACTGTCCATGTTTGACTTTTCGTCACGTTCAGTCACTTTCGATATTTTGCTTTCTGTTGAAAGGTTGCAGTAGTCTAAAATACAGAACTTTAACTACAAGTTAAAAAAAAATCTATTAGTAATTATAGAGTTCTGAGAGATTTAAGTGTAGAAATAAAATTTCGTGTTGTATATATCATGTAATATTATAATATATAATATTATATAAATAATATTGTATAATATTATAATATTATATAATAGATACTATATAATAAATATTATAATATTTTACAATTTGTAATATATAATATTATATAAATAATATTGTATAATAATACAATTATATATATATAATATTATAATAATAATATTGTATATATTAATTTTAATAATATTATATAATAGATATAATATATAATGTATATAATAGGTAATAGATATAACATATATAATTTATATAATATATAATAAATATTATAATATTATATAACTAATATTGTATAATATTATAATATTATACAATATTATTAAAATATAATAAAATAATATATAATAAATATTGTAATATTATATAATTTATAATATATAATATTGTACAAATAATATTGTATAATAGTATAATATTTATTATATATTATCTATTATATAATATTATGTAATATTTATTATATAGTATTAAATATTATATAATATTTATTCAAACTATCGATGTTTACATATTGATTTAATATTTATATGTTTATATATTAATATTCAATCGTGTCACATAGAACTGAAGAGAATAGACAGGATTAACAGAGATTTATTTTTAGATTGATCTTGTCCGAGATTCGGAGGAACTTTAAATTGATTGATTTACATAGTCTGAAAGTTTGAAAATTTGTAGATTTCTTAGTTTGTCGATTAGTCAGTCGTACGATTCGTATAGATTTGTACAGTTGCGAATTTACAGATCGGTAGATTTATAGATTCGTGGATTTATACGTAGTACACAGAATATACGTAGTAAATCTTTGAATTTGCAAACATCAGGATTTATGAATACGTAAACTTGCAAATATTATAAAATTTATAGGTTTACAAGTTTCGTAGATTTTGTAGATTTTTCAGATTCATAGATGGATGGATTTACAAATTTGTCAGTTTGTAAATTTATTACCGTTAAATGCACGATACGTATAATACATAACATCTAATTACTCTATTAACCCAAATATTAAAATTGATAAATATCTTGCAACATATTTAATTCAATACTGAATAATAATAATAAATCAATAATATTAATAATAATTATTATTATTATCAGTTTGAATTTTCGCTTAACTAACGAAACATTTGTAATATAGACAGTATTAATTTTAATATTCGTTATTACAATATCATATAAAACTGGAATTCGAATTTAAATCGAACGCTGACAAATGCAAATTGCATACAATATTTATCATATATGCGTCGTGTCTGATAAGTGTTTATTATTAAATTAAATCGTACAACTGTGGATGTTGAAATTCACCATAAATTCGCCGTGCTTTTCAAAATCGAACGAAGGTGAAAAGTCGATGGAAATACACGGTGTTCATCGGGCAGAAAGGCATTTTCCGCATCGTCAGATCCATCGGATCGAACATTTCTCTTCGTCATCGTCGGCGAGAGAGGAAAAAGGAAAAGAAAGACGTGACACGCGACGTGAAAACACGAGTAAAAATACGAAAGATGGGTGCTTTCGTGTCATCGTACGAACACTTGTTAACCCAGGATTATTTCCAGCCAGTGCTTGGCTACGTTTATTTTCTTTCTGATAGATCTGTAATTACATCTAGCGGCGTACAAATCGTGACCATGGTGGATTATAAAATATTCATAGAAATGACGAGCAACACGTGTTATTACTACGATACTTGCAACGAACTCCTTAATATTCGCACGTCGTGGCCGTTTAGAAGTCGTTGCTCTATATATTTGTTCATAATATAGAATTAATTGTCGTTTTATATACACTTTTATAGTACAATATGTATTTTATATATATATTTATATATATATTTTGTGTTATATATACATATTTTTATGTTTTATATATATTTTATATTATATTTTATTTATGTATATTATAATTTAATATACATAAATAAAATATAATAATATACATAATAGAATATAATATTATATTTTATTTTATTATGTATATTATTTATTTATATATTATACTTTATTTTATATATTTTTTATTTTTATATTTTTATTTTATATTTTTTATTTTATATTTCTTTATTTTTATATTTTTATATATTATATATTTATATTATATATATTTTTGTATTTTTATATATTTATTATATATTTATATTATATATATTTTATATATATATTTTATATTATATATATTTTTGTATATTTTATATATATATATATAGTACAATATATTCAATTATATTGAATAGATATTAATATATATATATATATATATTAAATATAATTTATATGTATGTAATGAATATATTATATAATATATATGTACTGAATATATTTTGTAATATATATATTTATTTATTTATCTATAAAATATATTTAACTGTATTTTATACATGTACTTTATATTTAATTATGTTTATAATTTAATACACTAAAACATTTAATAAAAAGGATAAAAAGGAAGTTTTTATTTACACATATAGGAACAATCAGGAAATTCAAATTCAACTTTCTTTAATTTCTATTATTCTCCTCTATCCGTTTCCTTTTAATAGTATTACCATTTCAATGATATTAAATTTTCCTTTAATTGATCGTTTCATTTTATGTTAGTGTGGCCTACAGAAATATTTGAATATTAATTGCAGAGGAAGTTTCACATTATATGTGATATAATTGTATTAATTGTTATTAATACTATATAATTATTATAATATATATATTGCTGTATATATATTATTTTAGTATATTATTATTTATTATCAATTATTAAATATTAGTTAATAATACACACATGATGATACGATTGATATAATAAATATTATTATTTTCATTTTACTCTCAGATAACATAATAATGATGTTAGATTTATCGAACAGCTACGATTGAAAGAAAATTTCATTTATTTATTTCGTCTTTAATTATTATTTAAGAAATTATTATTGAATTCTTGTTAATTCCGTCTTTTATTATTATTTGAGGATAAAAATCGACGCCAACAGAGTTTCTGCATCAGCCACTGTCATCAATATTAATCATGTTAAAGCGGGATGCACACGTTGAATTCATTTCGATGATTACGTCAACGTTACGTATGTGCATTCACGTGTTAAATCAGATCTATACTAATTGAACGTCATTTTGCATTGTAAATTCTTAACGAAATCATATTATCATTTACGTTCACTTTAATCTTCGAATCCATTACGATTATAGTTCGCGCCATGAGTGTGTAAAATGTACGACAACAGTGTTAAACGTAAATTGACAAGAAACAAAAGTAAGAATTATATAAATCAACAATAATAAATCGGTCAATTTTAAATCTCAGTCTAATCGAATTTCCAGTTTACTTTAATTTCACTTCGTTTCGTTAGTAACAATTCTAATGTTTCACTCATTTTGTAACTTTATTAATCGACCTGCCTTCTCTATGTCGTCCCTTCGAATCAATTTCGATTTCGTTTCCTGTTCAGCGATTAAAACGAAAACAATCTTGATCGAACAGAAAGATCCGGTACGATTCAAGAGAAAAAAATCCGGCGTTATATATATTTGGCAAATATAAAAATGGGAAGGAAGTAGCGTGTGTTTAAATGGGACATTCTTGCGCATCGACGCAGACAAAAAATATTGGAAACCTCTGTTCCGGTCTGTCTAACAGGAGAAGATTCGAAAATTCGTAGAAACGAGAAAAAACACGATTCTTCGAAAAATAGTCAAATGAAATCGCCACTACATATCTACTTCCTGATACTAATTCTCCAGTTCAACGGAGATCCGAGAATTGCGAAAGGTGAAAGGTCGAGAAAGAAAGTGAGAGATAGAGATAGAGAGAGAGAGACATACTTCGATCGAGATGAAAAATTCCGACGAAGGGAAGACGTTATTAAAACGTTTTTATATCGAAGGAGAGAATCTCGTTAAAAAATTTGATTAAAAGAGTTTATCGGGAAGAAGATTAAATTAAAAGTGCAGATTAAAGGAGTTTATATGGGAAACGAGGGATTTAGAACGTTGCGAAAAGAAAAAAAATTGGCAGAAACTGACGAGCGAGAGAACGATCGTAGGGGAAACGTATTAGAGAAATAATAGGATTAGGCGTTTAGAGAAATAATAATAATGGAAATTTCTAACCTTTGTACAAGAGTGAGAGCCCGTACTCGTACGGTATCGAGGTGCACCGGAAGTGGAAGCCAACGTCCTGGTAGCTGAATGCCAATCCCAGATCGTTCTTCGTCATTTTGCTCGTCTCTGTGTTGTAGCCACCTTGGTAGCCGATCAACAGTCCCTTCACGGCGGTCACCACTGAGCCCAGAATATCCACGTTCGAGTTCCCGTCACTTGCTGCAAATAAACAGTAAAACAATAAAATGAAACTTCGTTAATCGACGAGCTTCGAGGTGATGTTCCCTTGAATTTGTCGCTCTTGCTCCTTGGATAATTTTTAATGTCGAAGAGAGGAAATTGGTCTTGTGAGTTGATGAAATATATATATATAAATATATTATATATATTTATATATATAGATAAGTTATATATATAGATAAAAAATATATATATAACATATAATAATTTAATATTATTTATAATAAGGATATGTAATATATTATATATATAATATATTAGATATATAATATATATATAATTATTATAAAATCATTTTTATAATATAATATAATATAATATATTATAATATATTAGATATATAATATATATATAATTATTATAAAATTATTTTTATAATATAATATAATATAATATATTATAATATATTATAATATATTAGATATATAATATATATAATTATTATAAAATTATTTTTATAATATAATATAATATAATACATTATAATATATTAGATATATAATATATATATAATTATTATAAAATTATTTTTCATGCGAACAAGAATATTCTTGCGTGGTAAGAAGTAATCTCGTAAAGGCTTATTTTTCGAGTGAAAAACTACATAATAACAGTATCGAAATTGTTTTCGAAGAGAATTATCACGTTCTTTCTGCAAGTCACACCTCGAGTGAGAGAAAGTTATCTTTTATCTCGGAAGGGAATTGCTGTCAGAAATTGTTTAGAAATTACAATCGCTGTTACAAATTGTTCTTCTCGCGTGAAGGACAATTATTCTTAAAAATTGCTTCCTGCGTGGTTGCTCTTGCAACGAGAGAGAGAATTGGCCTTTTCGAGTGTGAGAAAATTGCTCTTACAAACTATTTCTCGCGTGATTTTTCTTGTGTAAGGGGGAATTGCTCTTGTGGAGCTACTCGTTGTGCGATTGCTCTTGCTTAGAAGAAAATTGCAACGTCCAAATCACGGCTCCGGGGGTGGAAAGAAAAGTTGTTCTTAAAGATTACTTTCGCTCTTACAAATCACCTTCTCTTCTTTGTGCGATAATAAAAGACGAGGATGAAATAGATTGAATATAAAACAATCGTTTACACCATGCTTCTTTATTTGTAGTTTGTACTGTATATATTTCGTATTTCTTTTTTTTTTTTTTCTCTCTCTCTTTTGCAAATCCTAAACAATCCTAAATGAGGAAACGAAAGGGGAGTTTACTGATGGTTAATTTATTTAGTGATGGATTATAATTAACGACATGAAAGAACGTTCTACTACTAAACATTTAAGAGATCAAATTAAATTGCTTTTATTGAAATGATTTTGTCCTTATCCTTCATATCGTCCATTCATTTTCAAAGAAAGTTAAAATAAAACTCAATTGCTGCAAATATATGCACTTTTATAAAGAACAAGAAAAAAATGTGTATTAATTGAAGTATAAAAATAATATCGATTTTTAAATTTTTAAAAAAGCTTTTTCAAAGCAGAAACACGTTCAACCTCATACCTGTCATTTATAACCATTTTATTTTTTTTGTTTTTTTTTTTTTTTTTTTTTTTTTTTTTTTTTTTTTTTTT
>NW_025110184.1:5322-26768 GCF_011392965.1 Frieseomelitta varia | reverse complement strand
GAAATTATTAAAAAAAAAAAAAAAAAACAGTCTACATAAAAAATAAAGCGAGGAAAACAAGCTTTCAACCTTATATTTCTGACAGAAAAATTTATTGAAATTTCTGAAGCTCGTGGTGGTAATTTTGTAAAAGCCTCTCTAAAAAAATTACAAATTGATCAGTTTGATTACTCTGATATTTCCAGTATGTAATATTACAGTATTGCAATATTAATGATATTATGATATTGTTGATGTCAGTATTAATGTTTAATTTTGATTAAAATTATTTATAAAATGACAGGAATTTCTTTGAATTTGTAGAGTAAAAGAGACTAAATATTATGAAAGAAATATCGATATTAATGATACTTCCGAGTTTATGCTTTTGGAATATTATAAATATAAAATAATAATAATAATAATATAATATATATAATATATATTTAAATATTATAATAATTTTTCGAATATTATAAAGCACAATTGTGACTTTAAAATACATTTAAAATTGAAAACTGGTTATTAAAGATTCTCAGTATAACGATCCTCAGAATCATTCATTTCCCAGCGAAACAGAAATTTTATAATTTCTCAACTAATTTTGGCGACAGTTAATTTATTTTATATTAATTTCTATTATTTCGTTAATTTATTTTATATCAATTTTTATTATTATTTCATAAATTAATATATTATTGCGATCAGTTCAATTCCATATTAATTCTTCGTTATTCACTTAAAAAAAAAAGAAAATTTTTATATTAATTTCTATTATTTCGTTAATTTATTTTATATTAATTTCTATTATTTCGTTAATTTATTTTATGTTAATTTCTATTATTACGTTAATTTATTTTATATCAATTTTTATTATTTCTATTATTATTTTATAAACTAATATATTATTACGATCAGTTCACTTTCGTATTAATTCTTCGTTATTCACTTAAAAAAAAAAAAGAAAATTTTTATATTAATTTCTATTATTTCGTTAATTTATTTTATATTAATTTCTATTATTTCGTTAATTTATTTTATGTTAATTTCTATTATTACGTTAATTTATTTTATATCAATTTTTATTATTTCTATTATTATTTTATAAACTAATATATTATTACGATCAGTTCACTTTCGTATTAATTCTTCGTTATTCACTTAAAAAAAAAAAAGAAAATTTTTATATTAATTTCTATTATTTCGTTAATTTATTTTATATTAATTTCTATTATTTCGTTAATTTATTTTATGTTAATTTCTATTATTACGTTAATTTATTTTATATCAATTTTTATTATTTTTATTATTATTTTATAAACTAATACATTATTACGATCAGTTTCGTATTAATTCTTCGTTATTCACTTAAAAGGAAAAAAAGAAAATTACTACACTCTCGTCTCTCCAAAACAAAAATTTCTTTATTTGTTTCGAAAATAGAGATCACAAAAAAATTGAAACCACACACGCAGCCGCTGAAACCAAAAATATTTCTCGTAGCCACGCCAGTCGTAAACATAACAACTTCGATCGACTGTTCAACTTTCCACAACAACAAAAGTAAAGCGAACTATCGTTCCCTGCGGTTCTACGCAAATCGTTGGTAAACACCGGACACGTTCCATCCAATTCTCTCGACATTCTCCTTCCGATGTTAGTTTGAAATCCAACATTCGTGCGTGCGTGTCGCGGCGACACGTCACAGTTTCTAACGATTGTTAGAAACTAAAAATCGCGTGTGAACGAGTGATTATCATATAACGTCGGTTTCGCTCGGATATCGATGCTGAAACGACTTGTATCGAGTTACGATTTATTTACAACGGCGTGGTCGTTGCTCGAAGGTAAGAATTTGTTTTGTTTTCTCGTTTTCTTTTTACGGGGAATTGTTGAAAAAAAAAATTGTTGAAACGCGAACCTTCGAAATTGAAAGTGTTTCGTCTTTTTAAATATATTTGAACGTGGCTTGGTTATGTATAGGTAATAGTTGGCTTGAAATTGCGAAGGGAATAATTCAGGAATTTGTAGGAATTATTATAGATCGAAATTGTCGTATAGTACATGCACATTATATATATATATAAAATGTAATATAATATAAAGGTAAAAATAAAAATATTAATATAAATTATTAATAATATATATTAATAATTATAATATTAATATATACATAGTATTAATATATAGTATATTTATATTTATATATATAGTATTAATATATAGTATATTTATATTTATATATATAGTATTAATATATAGTATATTTATATTTATATATATAGTATTAATATATAGTATATTTATATTTATATATATAGTATTAATATATAGTATATTTATATTTATATACATATAGTATTAATATATATATTAATATTATAATATAATATTTATTATATATATATATATATATATTTCTTTAAAAAATATAAGAAAACTGATTCTCGATACTGAAAATTAATTACAAACTTATAAGTTTACATCGAAACTTGTTTAGAACTGTATTTCTGCCGGATCGTAGAGAGAAAGAGAGAGAGAGAGAATGTCCTTGCTGGGTTTTCGACAAATTTTTTCAAGACACTAAGAACTTCCTTCAACTTTACATAACAAGTTTCGAACTCTCAACTTGGTGATATTGAATATCGAGAGAAACTTCTTCATTAAAAATCGTGATCAATTATTAAATAAAGTATTACCAAAGATTGAAAAACAGAAAATACAATATGAAATAATTGAAATTATTATGAAAAATTGGAAAATTATTATTACGAATAAATGCATTCTATTTACCATTAAATATATGATTTATATTTACATTTATATTTATATTTATATTTATTTTTATTTTTATTTTTATTTTTATTTTTATTTTTATATTTATTTTTATTTTTATTTTTATATTTAAACTACAAGATTGTTATAGATAAAATTAGAAATTTTTTTAACACACACACACACACACTCACTCTCTCTCTCTCTCTCTCTCTGTTTATGGTCTGCGTGAGCATAAATTTCAGCTAAATGTCAAACAAACAAATAAAGTCAACTAACAGATGGAGCACTTCGCGTTGATAGCTTGCTTGGTAACATTGGCGCCGACTTTCATTATCTTGGCAGCAGTTGCCGGATTGTAACTAATCTCCGATTTCAGGCCAACGTCGGTGATTATCGTTTGACGAACACCGTAGCCCAACGTGATCATACCGTCTGTTGTCCATTTCTGCAGAAAACTTCCGTAATCGTCCGTTTTGTATTCCGCGTCGGCCACGCCGGTCAGCTGTAATTGAAAGATAAAAAAAAAAAAAAACGAACGACTTTAACGATTTTTCATACCAAGTTCCGGTCGTGTCTGGATGATGGATGAGTTTCGTTTCGGACATTTAAACATCGACGATAATTTACAAATAATACGTTTTGCTTTGAGTGGAAATCTTCGTTTCCAGTTTTCGGTGTGTACCGTGTATTAATGATAGTGAGTATGATAAGTATAGTTATATAATATAAAATATATAATATAATATATAATATTATAATATATCGTATTTGTGTAATATATAATATTATATAAATACGGTATATTATATTATATATTATATTATATTGTATATCGTATTTGTATAATATATAATATAATATATAATATAATATATCGTATTTATATAATATATAATATATATTTTAGAATTTTATAAAATTCAAAAATATATATAGAACACTTATTTTTCGTAATCAAATCGTGTCAGATGTTATGTCTCTTCCGAATCGTAAAAAAAAACAGTTATCAAGCACATACAAGCCTGAAAGGTTAAAGAATGAGTTGTAGAGTAAATTAACCCTTTGAACTCGGAGAATTTTTATGACACGATCGATGACAACAGCAACGTATCAAATACAATAAACTTTCGCGGTGAAACTTCTCGAAACCAATAATTTCGCGCACAAATAAGTTATAAATATTTATATGTTCAGTTGCGCGAATGGCCTTCGTGCATCACCCTATGTTTACTTTTACCAAACGAACACACAATGCGAGAAATGATTTTCACATAAATTGAGCTGAGTAGAAAACAATTGGCTAAAAGTTGGGAAAACATTGCTGTTGCTCCGCGTTGAATGTAGTGAAAAATATAAAAAGTTAAGCGAGTATTTTATGCTTTACTTATTTAAAAAGTTTCTGGTGCTTTGTGTACAGAAAAATATCCTGAGATTTTTTTTCTATAATGAAACGACATAATAAATAAATAAATGACAAGATTTTATGAAAAAGAAAAATAATATAAATGACAAAGTTTTAAGATGTTTCTTTAAATGTAAAATGTTTACTTCTTGAAGATGTAAAACGTTTATTATATTCTATACTATAGTAATCATGCGGTCATCATAAATATTATTTATGTTATATGATATTAATATATAACATAAAATAAATAATACACATTATTAATATAATAATTATATAATAAAATATAATGATATTATATCATATTAATATAATAATGTTAATTATATAATAAAATATAATGATAATAATAATACAAATTATATAATAAAATATAATGATAATAATATAATATAATATAATATAATAGTAATAATATAAATTATATAATAAAATATAATGATATATTATATTAATATAATAATATTAAATTATATAATAAAATATAATGATATTGTTATATTAATATAATAATATTAAATTATATAATAAAATATAATGATATTATGTTATATTAATATAATAATATTAAATTATATAATAAAATATAATGATAATAATATAATATAGTATAATATAATATAATATAATAGTAATAATATAAGTTATATAATAAAATATAATGATATTATATTGTATTAATATAATAATATTAAATTATATAATAAAATATAATAATATTATATTGCATTAATATAATAATGTTAATTATGATGTTATATACTATATCAATATTATATATAATTATTAATATTAATAAATCTTCTCGATAGAAAATTGCAATGTACCTTCGATGTGTCGCAGTTCAAACGTAAATCACTGCTCATTGTCAACTTCTCGCTAGCCTTCGACTTGATACCCAATTTAATAAGACTTTTGCCATAATGATAGCCAGTTCTGAACACGTCCCTCGCGTTTTTCCCCAGATCCGTGAAACTCGGCACACTCATCTCGTGTCACTTGACAATTAAAGTTAAAGGCCACTAACGTACCAACAACACTCGATTTAACTGTAAAATATAGCAATTTTTTTCATTATGTAAAAGATAACGTTAAACAACAAACCACTAAAAAATAAATACTAATACTAAATATCGTTCGTAACAATTTTCTTCGCAACCAAATCCATCATAGTCTCCAAGATCGAAGTCTTTATTCCACAACGAGCTCTCAAAATTTCCTTATACGATTTCTTTCTCCAGCTGTTTGTCGAACATTTGAATTATCGAGACAAATATTCCGGAAATCCTAACGTCTCGTCATTTAAACCTAAACGTTCGAAATTCAATAATAAAACGACGAAGAAAAGACTCGTCTTCGAGATCACGATGGGTCCAGTCGTGGCAAGAATTTGTTTCATCGTTCTCGAAGGACGAAAATTTGATTTTTCACGACTTTCGAGAATGTATCATAGAATCGTCATCGAAAGGAGAAAAACGGACGAACTCGAGTGTGTGAAATTAGAGACCTGACGCTTTGAAATTATGCGTTTTGAAAATGGACGAATTTGTTCATCGTTCTAAACATTTTATAATACAAAACATGTCAAATTGACTCTCGCCAGCAATCTGGATCGTTTCTTCTTGAAAGAATGCAGAAAAATTCCGAGGAACAATTAACAAGAGTAGAAATAATTCGCTTCGAAGAAAGTTCAAGAGTGAAGTGTTTGATACTTGAACAGAACGCGGCAGATGTGTCTTCAGTGTATCTCGAAAGAAATTAGCCAGTGAACATCTAAACACACACAAAACAACACGAAAACGACACGAAAATTGAGGATTTCGTTCCCTCGACGAAAGTTTTCACCAAAAATTTTCACGCCTGCGTATAAATATAAAAGGGTTTCACCTGCGGGAAAAATGGGGTTAAACCGCGGCATTCACCAGAGCAGCACGTCGACGTAGTAGAACTCGACGATAAACGCGACAATCGGCTCGATGATGTGCAACATCGCCGTCCTTGGCCTTCGTTGAAACGATGAGCCAGCTGCCGGGAATATATCGAGAGAATATGCCAGCTACCGGATTTCCCTTATCTGTTTTGACAGGACTTAGGCGATAACGCCGCCATTGACGTTTCTCACGGTTAACAGCGAGCCGCGACGAAAAAGCATTTAGGCTCGAGCCGTGTCGCGGTAGGCGTCGATCCTCCAATCGTTGAACATTCGTTTGTATCCGTGTTGAATTCGAAAGCTTCGGAGGTTTGAAAAGTTTGTTGATCGTTGGTTTTAATATTTGCTAGATTTCCATTCTTCTAAATATTAATCGTTTGTTATATGTATATTTGTGCATGAACTGTAAAATATGTATATGTACACGTGTAATAGTTTTGTAATTTAGTTTTGTGGTACTGGTTATTACATTAGAGTATAATATGGGAGTATAGTATATATTTATGTATACATACTCTACATTATAGAGTATAATATAGTGTATATTACGTATAATATAGTATAATATATGGTATACTATATAATATACACTATATTATATTCTATGCTGTACGTATATTATACGTAATATATACTATATTATATACTCTATATTACGTATTATACTCTATATACGTAATGTAAACTATATTATTCTCTGTATTATAATATAGTATATAATAGTATATTATAGTATAATATAATATAATATATTATGCTGTATTAGTATAATATAATATAATATAATATATTATAATGTATTAGTATAATATAATTTATAATATTATACTATATTATACTCTATGTTCCACGTAACGTATACTATATTATACTCTATAATATAAAGTATATTATATTATACTCTAAATAAAGTGAATACTCTGATATAAAGTATATTATAGAGTATAATATAGTATATATTACGTATAATATAGAGTATAATATAGTACATATCTACGTATATGTATTCTATATTATAGAGTATAATATGTAAATATAGTTTTATAAATTATACACGTTTCTCATGACTATATAGTTTTATAAATTTTACAAATTATATACGCATATCATATGTAGTTTTATAAATTTTATGAATTATATACATTTATCATCAATAGAGTATATATTCATATTTCTAAATTATATGTTTATGTATATTTATAATATAATTAAATGAATATATTATATTTTAATTGCACACTTATATATTACACAGCCACTGCTATTAAAATATACTACATACGTACATATTTCATAGGTATTTTATATACAGATGTTTAAACTACGTACAAAATTTTAAAACTCGTGTTTCATTTTCACGGATAACATTTATTTCATTAGTTCCAAACAATTATATTCTGCCCCATGATAGTTTGTTCAGAGGAATTTTATTATTTGATTTAATGCAGGAACATTGATATTAAAATTGAAATGATGTCGATTATAAAATACGTGCTACGAATGAATGACAAACAAATGAGTTACAGATCGATTTTAAATAAAGTTGAACGATTAAATCGAATCTCTTGCAATTATTTAACAATTAAATTCCGTGTAATCGTTTAATCGTTAAATATAATTACACGTTTAATTGTTCGAGAATTTCATGGTATAAAGGGGTTTAATTGACTCTGATTAAATGGCTTATTATAATTATAATGATAATAGTAATTGCTGTTCCGAGATCGACCAAGCGTATCCTGGATACTCTTGTTAATCGCGAGCAATAAACTTTCGACTTTCGAGTTTATTATTATTGTTTCGTATTGTTTCGAATGATGACAATGAAGAAGATTCTTAGTGGAGTTTCTCTTGTAAATATTTTATTATATTATACTATATTATAAATATTATATATAATATTATATTATGTTATATTATGTTATATTATGTTATATTATATTATATTATATTATTATGTATATTACTATTACTCGAAAATTGAGTTGTAATAATCTCTCAGGTTACAACAAATTCTCCTAAATTGAAGAAATCAGAATTATTAAAAATTAGAAATTAACAAACTCGCTATAGTCTTCCAAAATTCACTAAATATTCTCACAGTTTCCAACGATTATTATACTATATTATATATATATTACTATTACTCGAAAATTGAGTTGTAATAATCTCTCAATTTACAACAAATTCTCCTAAATTGAAGAAATCAGAATTATTAAAAATTAAAACTAAATTAAAGAAATCAAAATTATAAAAAATTCACTAAATACATTTCTCACAGTTTTCAACGATTATTATACTATATTATATTATTATATATATTATTATATTATTATATATATATATTATTATATATATATTACTATTACTCAAAAATTGAATTGTAATAATCTCTCAGGTTACAACAAATTCTCCTAAATTGAAGAAATCGGAATTATTAAAAATTAGAAATTAGCAAACTCGCTAAAGTTTCCAAAATTCACTAAATATTCTTCTCACAGTTTCCAACGATTATTATACTATATTATATTATATTATTATATATATATTACTATTACTCGAAAATTGAGTTGTAATAATCTCCCAGTTACAACAAATTCTCCTAAATTGAAGAAATCAGAATTATTAAAAATTAGAAATTAACAAACTCGCCAAAGTTTCCAAAATTCACTAAATACATTTCTCACAGTTTCCAACGATTATCATACTATATTATATTATATTATTAAAATTCACTAAATATTCTCACAGTTTCCAACGATTATTATACTATATTACTATTACTCGAAAATTGAGTTGTAATAATCTCTCAATTCACAACAAATTCTCCCAAATTAAAGAAATCAGAATTATTAAAAATTACAAATGAGCAAACTCGCCAAAGTTTTCAAAATTCACTAAATACATTTCTCACAGTTTCCAACGATTATTATACTATATTATATTATATATATATATATATATATATATATATATATATATATATATATATATTACTATTACTCGAAAATTGAGTTGTAATAATTCCCCAATTCCCAACAAATTCTCGCAAATTAAAGAAATCAGAATTATTAAAAATTAGAAATTAACAAACTCGACGAAGGCCACCCTCCTCCGTTAGAGTGACGCGCGCGAGAACGAAGAGATACCCAGGAGCCAGGCCGAGCGCCAGTAGAAGAGAAAGATTACCCCCGGAAATCCGTCAGAAGCGATTTGTCGAAACGTCGTGGAAACGAGGGGGGAGTGAATTCTATCGGATCGACACAACCTGACTTGACAACTCTTTCGAACGTTTCGATGGACGTTTCGTGCAATTGGCGTGGAACGGTTTCTTTCGGCTGGGGAACGCTCGTCAAGTCTCGAGAAGTTGCGGTGGAAATGGCGTAACGTTGTTGAAACGAAACATCGTGGTTGCGGCAGTTGTTGCCTCGACTTGTCTGAACGAGCGAGTCTCTCTTGTATCTATGTACCTTCTTAGCTAGCAGGTCGCGTATTTCACGGGGGGGAGGAGAAAAGTTTGTAAGGAAGCCGAAAAGAATCGTCTCGCCGATAAAGAAGGTCGATAAAGAAGGAGCTTGGGAAAAGGGGGAAAGTTCTTGGACTGATTCGTGCTAAATAGATTGTTCCTTGAGGTTGATATCGGGGGCGAGTTTGACACGATCGTTACGATAGATCTCGCTTGAATTGGGTTATACAGAGTGCTGTCCCAGCGTCGATAGTAGAGATAGATGGCTCTGCTGAGAAGATAAATCGGAAAGGAAAGGGGATTTCTCTCGTTTTCGAGAGAGTCGAGCTTCCTATATTCCGTTCCATAACTTAATTTTGCTTCCTATATTCCGTTCCACAACTTAACTTTGCTTTCCGGTGTATGTGTTTTATTATTTCGATAAATAGAAATTATATTATGTCATTTTCATAGTGAGAATCTTTCCTCTTTGTGCACGTAGCAGCTCACATATGACAGAATAAATTTTGTTTTTATTATTTAAAGTTAAATAAATTTTATGTTTATGATTTTGATAAATAAAGATTGTCATTTTCATAGTGAGAGTCCTTCCTCTTTGTGCATGTAGCAGCTCACATATGACAGAATAAATTTTGTTTTTATTATTTAAAGTTAAATAAATTTTATGTTTATGATTTTGATAGATAAAGATTGTCATTTTCATAGTGAGAGTCTTTCCTCTTTGTGCATGTAGCAGCTCACATATAACAGAATAAATTTTGTTTTTATTATTTAAAGTTAAATAAATTTTATGTTTATGATTTTGATAGATAAAGATTGTCATTTTCATAGTGAGAGTCTTTCCTCTTTGTGCATGTAGCAGCTCACATATAACAGAATAAATTTTGTTTTTATTATTTAAAGTTAAATAAATTTTATGTTTATGATTTTGATAGATAAAGATTGTCATTTTCATAGTGAGAGTCTTTCCTCTTTGTGCACGTAGCAGCTCACTTGTGACAGAATAAATTTTGTTTTTATTATTTAAAGTTAAATAAATTTTATGTTTATGATTTTGATAAATAAAGATTGTCATTTTTATAGTGAGAGTCTTTCCTCTTTGTGCATGTAGCAGCTCACTTGTGACAGAATAAATTTTGTTTTTATTATTTAAAGTGAAATTTTATGTTTATGATTTTGATAAGTAAAAATTGTATTATGTCATTTTTATAGTCAGAGTCTTTTCTTTTTGTGCATTCTGCAGCATTTTGAAATAAATTTTATGTCTGATATAGTATAATGTTGATAAATAAAAATTGCATGTCATTTTTATATCGAGAATTGTTATATTGTTAATTATGAGAAATTAGTATAGAGTGGTAATTGTGGAAAATGGTCCCACTACGAATATTGATGTTTATATAAATAATAAATAAATAAAATTGGTAAATAATAGATAATAAAATAAATACAGATTAAGACAAAAACAACTTTATTGGAGAATAAAAATATGTCTCTTTTCTAGTAAGAAAGTAATATGAAAGTAATATGAAAGTGATGATAGACTGAGTTAAAGTGTCTTAAAGAAATTTTTAAATTTCTGTATTATCAAATTATATTATATTATACTACTGTTTATCACACNACACACACACACACACACACACACACACACACACACACACACACACACACACACACACACACACACACACACACACATATAGATATTATCATATTATATTATTTTTTGTATTATAGTATGTATTGAACATAGTTATATGTATAATGTAAATTGCAATATTATACAATGTAAACATATGTTTAATATTTATCATATTAAATATTAAATATTAAATATATATAAAATCAAATATCATATATCTATCATATTAAATATTAAATACACAAAATTAAATATCTATCATATTAAACATTAAATATATAAAATTAAATATCTATCATATTAAATATTAAATTTATAATATATTCATTTCAAATACAATAAAACGTTGTTGATACTTCTTCTCAAGTACCTCGACAATTGAGAACTGTTATTATAACTTGCAATTAATATAATTACATTAAAATTCTCGACTGTTCACGCATATTTTCAAACTTTGCACGTTCTCAGACATTGTCACGAAGTTTTTCACAAATTCCTTCTTAAGTGGAAAAATTCCTGCAGAATGAAATCATCACGAACGTCCAACGTTTCCACGCGTTGAAAGAAAAAAAAAAAGAAAGAAAGAATTAGGGGTAAAACGCGAGACAGTGTCAGTTTGCAGCAATACACCTTAATTCTCGTAACAGGCACGCCGATGTACGCTGAGGATTCACTTTGACCCTAATCTCCCTTCGTAAGTCCGCTACAATTCTTTATCGAATTCACCGACATTTAAAGCATCGATCTAATTATGAGGTCGAGAACGCTGATCGAATACGAATTCTAACAGTATTTAAAAAAAAAAAGAAAAAATACTTGGAAATTTCAGTGAGAGAATCCGAGAATATATTTATTAATAATTTTATACATTTACGTAAAATATGTGAAATAAATAATCTGATATTATTTTGTATTATTGTACTAGCAACTTCATTTTAAGAGAACATGTTCGCGGCCACAAAATTGCAAAACTGAAGCACGCCGGCAAATTAATTTAATTTCAGACGTGTGCTTCCACGCACTTTCAAACATAAATATTTACACTTGCACACAATACGACCGAAACACTGAAGCTTTTGTGTTTTACGGAAATTTTGCTCTATTAAAGTTACTTACGCAGCTGAAGAATCAAAAAATGAGACGAGAATTTGGAGTAAAATATTTTTCAACTTTACGAAACAATTGACAATCGTACAGAAATATTTTTAAATATTTCTGATTTTTCCTTTTCTTACCGAACGTTAACGAAGTCCTCTCATTTTTCCATTATTACTCTTTGCACATTGTGTTTCATACAATTCTGAAATTATCAATTTTCGTGACAAGGAAGATACAGCACAAAGGGAAATCATTCTTGTATATTTCTCGCTATTCTTTTAAATACTATAGAGCCTGGAATGATTGAATGGAATAATAAAATAAATAAAAAGAACTTGTACGATTATTAATAAAATAAAAGAAATATCATAATTGGCAAGGGAAACTTTTGATTGCGCAAATAACTATATCTCATTAAAAAATTATACTTGTTATAACATAATATTTTATAAAAATTAACTTATTAGCAAAAAAAAATATAAACTTTTTTATAGCTAAAAACGCGTTATATTATATTAAATCAATTTGAATTTAATTGTATTATAATTATACCGTAATGTGAAATTATGTAACTTTGTATAAATAATTACTACGAGGCATTTGCAAATAATTACTGCATCGGCTATGTTCGTAGAAGATTCGATAATCGGAAAGTACAGATTAATCGTATTTGTAACCACTAGCGAAACGATGGTAAGTGGAACTGTCGCGTATGTGGCCAGACGCGCCACGATATTCTGTTTCACACAGGCAAAACGCATAAATTGTCGCGTAACAACCAATAAATTAACCACAAACTCTCTAATAAATATTATTCAATGAATTTATTTATCAAGTTATATATATATATATATATATGTGTGTGTGTGTGTGTGTGTGTGTGTCACATAATTAAATATCATTTAATATGTAATAGATATTGCATTTATAACATAATATCATTTATTATAATTTAAGAATTTTTAAACTCTCACGCATAATTTGAGATTATTATAATTATTGTATGTTATAATAATACATGTGTAATTATACAACTTTATAATATGACTTATATATATATATATATATTTATTTATTTATTTATTTATTTATTTATTTATTATATCATTATAATTGGAGTAAAATATTTAATTTAATTTATATTATATATTTGTTATTTATATAATTATATTACAATAAATATATGAAATTCTATTAATATTATATTTATATATTTATTTTATTCAAAAAATTATGTATATATATATATATAATTTTTTGAATAAGATAAAAATATAAGAAAACAATAACAAAACGCATTAGAATAAATTATAAATACAAAAACTGACAAATATCACACGTTACTAAGAACAATGCGATTAAGTAACGTTAATGAAAAATGATTCCAATATTCATTAACGCCAATATCAATAAATTAGTGCCAACAGCATTACATGTGCAACGTCATACGATTGCATTTGTCAGCGTCGAAAATGAAACACACTGAGAGTTGAAGGAATTCCAGTTTGCAGCAAATAAAACAGAAGTCGAACGTACAGAGAGAGGCAATATCTGAAAGAGAAATGACCACGTTGTTCGTCATGGAGAAAAAGGAAAAAAGAGAGGAAGAAAAAGGAAAAAATATCCCCTTTCATTGTATAGCGTATCGCCACACGTGGCAAAATGGATATTGTAAGAACCGAGTGGAAATTTGACTGACAAAGGACGGATTCTGGCTTTATCCAATATTCTGTGAGCATTGCGTGTGAATACAGAGCCGAATATATTCAGAACTGCACGTAGAACCGGTGGAGATTTAATTAAAGTAATATCGCCGATGTGAAACACACATTTCCGACGATCAATTAAAATAATTTATTTCGATGGAGGGGCGGAATTGGGTGGAAATGTTCGCACGAGCGGACAACAACGTTCGATAGTAATTGTTCTTGTCTACGTTGTCTGCCGGAAATTTTCGTTTATTTTTTTTTTTTTTTTTTTTTTTTTTTTTAGAAACTTCTTTTTTTCAAACGAATTTNTTTTTTTTTTTTTTATAGAAACTTCTTTCTTTCAAACGAATTTTAGAAATCTCGAAGTTTGAACGTTTCTTTTGTCAGGGGGAAATTTTCGGATTCGTCGACATTATGGTCGTTTAAAAACTGACAAATATGTCATTTCGAGTTGTAAATTAAGAAAAGCAGATTGTTGTTCTATTTTATCTGTATAATTCCGTACAATATGAATATGTAATTTTTATTTTGTGAATATAATTTTATACAATATATGATATATAATTTTATATATGTGTGTGTGTGTGTGTGTGTGTGTGTGTAATCTTAATTTTCGAAAGGAAAGATTTTAGGTATAATTATTAGGAGAAAATGTTTCAAAAGTTTCTTATAATTTCGCAATTTTAATTGAAGTTACATTAGAATTGGGCAAACTGAAATTAAATTTACATATATTTAGTTTAAAGAAGATCTTATATTTTGAATTATATATTTAATATAATTCATATTTATATTATATAATATAATATAATTATATATTTAATATAATTCATATTTATATTATATAATATAATATAATTATATATTTTAATATAATTCATCCATACACAAATAATAAATATATTAAACAATAAATAAATTTATGTAATGAATTATTGAATTATTGAACATAATATTAATGAAACTATTTATTATACATAATATTTCTCAACGTATATCGTCCCCAAAAAGGTATATAATATAATTGAAAGTATTAAGTTTCAATTATATAATATATAATATATATAATATAATATATTATATATATTATATATAATATAACTATAAATGAAACTATAATATTTCTCAACGTATATCGTCCCCGAAAAGCTAATATAATATAATTATATATTTAATATAATTAATCCATACATAAATAATAAATTTATTAGACAGTGTAATGAATTATTGAATTATTTAATTAACATATGTAATGAATTATTGAATTATTAGTTATTGAACATAATATTAATGAAACTATAATACTTCTCGTCCCCGAAAAGTTATATAATATAATTGAAACTATAATAGTTTCAATTATATAATATATATAATATATAATATACTATATTATATATTAACATATATAATATATATAGTAATATATTATATAATATATAACATAATATATATTATATATATAATATATAATATAACTATAAATGAAACTATAATATTTTTCAACGTATATCGTCCCCGAAAAGCTAATATAATATAATTAAAAGCTAATATAATAACTTATTTGATATTATTCATCCATACATATTAAACAATAAATAATTTTCTGTAATGAATTATTGAATTATTGAACATAATATTAATGGAACTATAATATTTCTCAACGTATATCGTCCCCGAAAAGCTTCCGAAAAGTAATTATAATCTAATTCCATTAATTATTCATTCAAATAATTAATTCTGACAATTACAATTCTTAATAAGCAATAATTAAGCAAGCAACTGTCTCACTTAAACTCTGCACATTATATATCACACATATGTACATACGTACACGTGTTAAATCGCACGCTCAAATCGTGTTACTCGTCCACTCATAATTATTTACAATTATATTATCCGGTAACCAAGTTATTCCGCACACTCTATCGGGGGAAAATTCTATTTTTGCCCGGATGATCGGGCTTGGTAACTTCATTTCCACGTGTCGCCCGTTTAAAATCGTTTTCTAGTTCTGCGTGGGTTAATTCCGCGGCGCGTGCGTTTTGTTCAGTGGGTCGCGCGACCAACGAAAGGAATCGTGTCGCGTTTCGAACGAAAGCCACCGTGATGTGAACTCGCGTGTCGCAAAACCGGCGAATATTTATGCACGTGTTCGAGTACGCGCGCATCGATTGCAACGCGTTCGAGGCCGGTCGTTGGAAAATCCGGTTTTCCACGGCTTTTCCGCAGCTGCCTCTTCAAATTTTTATCGCTCGCACGAGGTGTAAAATGAACACGCGCTCGTTCGTGTGGCACCGATTTACTGCACTGGAGAATTCGACGCGACGACTAGGAATTTATTTTACATAATATTGTAATTTTATTTTTAAAATTGCGTAATAATATTTCTTAAATTCGGTATTAATTAATGATGGATAAAATTTTATAATTTATTAACTTTTTTTAAAGATTATTATGAATTGATAAAATTTATTATATATATATATAATATAATTTCGTTTTTAAAATTGTGTAATAATATTTTTTAAATTTAATATTAATTAATAATAGAAACAATTTAATATTTTATTAACTTTTTTTGAAGATTGTTATAAATTCATAAAATTTATTATATATATATATATATATATAATTATTTAAGAAAGAAATTTTTAGTTTCAAAAAATAAGATTTATAAAATTTATTATGTATATATAATATTGTAATTTTATTTTTAGAATTGTGTAATAATATTTTTTTAAATTAATCAATTAATAATGGAAACAATTTTATATTTTATTATCTTTTTTTGAAGATTATTATAAATTCATAAAATTTATTATATATATATAATTATTTAAGACAGAAATTTTAGTTTCAACAAATAGGATTTATAAAATTTATTATATATATATATAATATTACAATTTTATTTTTAAAATTGTGTAATAATATTTTTTAAATTTAGTATCAATAGTATTAAATTTAAATTTAGTTTAGTATATTTTAAATTTAGTATCAATTAATAATATAAACAATTTTATATTGTATTAACTTTTTTTGAAGTTTATTATAAATTCATAAAATTTATTATATATTTATAATATTATAATTTTATTTTTAAAATTGAGTAATAATATTTTTTAAATTTACTATTAATTAATAATAGAAGCAATTTTATTAACTTCTTTTGAAGATTATTATAAATTTATACAATTTATTATGTATATATAATTATTTAAGAAAGAAACTTTTAGTGTCAAAAAATAAGATATAACGATTAAATTAGTAATAAATATACGTATAATATATTAATAATTAAAATATATGTATATACATGTATAATTAATTTAATATATATATATATATACATATATAAGGCATTAGATGTAGCGATTTAATTAGTAATAAATATATGTATAATATATTAATAATTAAAATATATGTATACATATATAATTAATTAAATATATATATATAAAGAATTAGGTATAATGATTAAATTAGTAATAAATATACGTATAATATATTAATAATTAAAATATATATATACATATATAATTAATTAAATATATATATATATACATATATAAGCAAAGTAAATATATTCACCTGTTTATCAGAAACATGTCTTATTGAAAATAATTTTCACTGTTTTATGTTCTCTCTCTTTCTCTCTCTCTCTCTCGAATTACTAAGAATTTGACTCGTAAGATGCGTGGATTAAAAGGATAAACGTTTCTTCTTCTTCTCGTTTCTAGCCGATGCTCGCTGAAACGAAACGTGGCGGCGCCGGCGGCGCCGACGAGGTCGAAGAGGACGGTGTCGAGTATTACAGGCTCAGGTCGTTTTCCATAACGGCGAACGGCGTGTACAACCTCGGCGACTCGTTGAAGAGCCGGCGCAGCAAGAGTATCAACAGCGTCACGTCCTCGGGGACCAGCTGCAGCAGCACCAGGGAGGCCAGGTTATTGAGGTAAGGATAAATCAGTTGAACGAGGCACGTATGCATCGCGTTCGCCCTTTCAAAGAAAAGTCCTCCGAGAGGAGTTGATGGATGCAGTTGATTTGGTACACAAGGGTTTTCATTTTTCTTTTGAGGTTCATGGTGCTTGCTACATATCTAATAAAACATTTGAACATTTATGTTACATGAAAAATATTACATTTAACGAAATTTAACTTATTAAATTATTAATTATTAACTTATTAAAAATATTAGTTTATTTACAGTAAACACAATATCTTCTCTGTGTATAAAATTTTATTAAGATTGTAAAAGTGTAGATACACACATTAAATTATTACACACAATTACACAAGAAAACATTTGAATATATAATGTATACGTGTAATGTTATACATATGCATACGATATATACGTATAATGTGTAGTGTATATAGAATATATACATACATTAGATTATCCGATATAGTATAATATATATGCATATACGTACAATATATACATTAAATTATTGCTTAGAATTACTTACGAAAGTATTTGAACATTTGTCACATAATAATAGTTTTGTATGTGTATATTATGTGTGTTTGATACTTAGTTAACCAATTAGAATGATTATAATAGAATATGATCACTATGTTTTGAAATGAATGAAACCAATGAAGCGTAAGTATTCAAACACTTATTGGAACTTTTAATGAATATATTGTATGTGTTATATATAACATGACAAACATAAGTATACAATACATTATTATACATTATTATATTATATATATTATACTGTATATAATAATAATATAATATAATATAATATAATATAACATAACATAATATAATATAATATAATATAATATAATATAACATAACATAACATAACATAACATAACATAACATAACATAATATAATATAATATAATATAATATAATATAATAATATTATGATATATTATAATATAGTAATATAATAATATAATAATAATATTATATATAATATACATTACACAATTATATATAATTTCGTTATGAAACGAATACTATAGGGAGACTCAACTATCATGATTATATTCTATTACTTTATCTCATAACGAAACTTATTCAAAATTTGAGACCACTCTGAAGATAAAACATAAAACGTGTACATATGATATAAATGCTCGTGAAAATACTCGACTATATATCATGGAAGTTTTATGATACAGAACATTTTGAAGTTTCGTTAACACTGTGGCGATTACTATATTGGTAAAGTTCGAAACTAATTTGAAAATGTGTATATTAGATTGTTGCATGCAGCTGTTCACCAAAGTATTTAAACACACACACACACACACACACACAGAGGCACACACATCACGCGCGTCGTATAAAACGCTTTGAAGTTTCATTAACATCGTCGTGATTATATTGCGAAAGTTTGGAGGCAATCTGAAAATGTGGATATCAAATTGCTGCGTACATTGCTGCCCGCGAAAGTATTCGAGCATTTACCACAATATCAAGAAACTGTAACATTACAATACTTGATTACTTTGTTTAAAATTAATTTTTATCATAACATTACCTCGAAAATCTTAAATGGAAAATTTTCTTAAAATGAAGAAAATATATCCAAGACACGTTCTGAAATATAAATTTCTAGAAAGCAAATTAAAGATAAATAACAACTACCCTACCTTAAGAATAATTATAATATTATAATACTATATCACTTTGTTGAAAATGAATTTCTATTTTAACATTACTTCAAAAACGATTGAAAATTTTCCTAAAATGAAGAAAAAATATCCAAGACACGTTCTGAAATATAAATTTCTAGAGAGCAAATTAAAAATAAATAACAACTATCCTACCTTAGGAGAAACTATAATATTATAAAATACTTTATCACTTTATTGAAAATCAATTTTTATCTTAACATTACCTCAAAAATGATCTTAAATCGAAAATTTTCCTAAAATGAAGAAAAAATATCCAAGACACGTTCTGAAATTTAAATTTCTAGAAAATTAAAGATAAATAAAGATAAATAACAACTATCCTACCTTAGGAATAATTATAATATTATAATATAATACTTTATCACTTTGTTTAAAATCAATTTTTATCTTAACATTATCTCAAAAACGATCTTAAATCAAAAATGTTCTTAAAATGAAAAAAAATATCCAAGATACGTTCTGAAATTTAAATTTCTAGAAAATTAAAGATAAATAACAACTATCCTACCTTAGGAATAATTATAATATTATAATACTTTATCACTTTGTTTAAAATCAATTTTTGTTTTGACATTACCTCAAAAACGATCTTAAATCGAAAATTTTCCTAAAATGAAGAAAAAAATATCCGAGACACGTTCTGAAATATAAATTTCTAGAAAACAAATTAAAGATAAATAACAACTATCCTACCACAGGGGAAAACTATAATATTACAATACTTTGTCACTGTATTAAAATCAATTTTTATCTTAACGTTACCTCAAAAAAAAAGAACGATCTTAAATCGAAAATTTTCCTAAAATGAAACGAAAAGAATAATCCAAAATACGCGTATATTTCCGAGGTATAAATTGCCAGAAAGCAAATTAAAGATAAACAGCTACCCTGCTTCACAGCGGTGGAAAATAAGGGTTGAAGTCTGCTCCTGAAAAAAATTGACAGCGTCGCGACGCGAACGAAGCTTCATATTTTTTTTTTGTCCTCGAGAAAACCGTTTCAATTCTCCCGGTGTCGGTCGTCGAAAACGTGTAAACGTTGCCCTCTCATCGATTTTACGATCTCGACATATCGTATTTTCCACCGGGGCACGCCATTTACGTAGACCGAAGCTGCCGAAGCTAGCCCATGTGCCTTGCATATGCATTATACATGGAAACGTTCAACTGCCGGGTGACTATAGCTTGGACGGTTAAAACGCGCGACAAAGGCTAGACACACATTAGACGCAGCATGTCGGGGCGCAGCTTTCCCTGAGACAAAGGGAAACGATACATAATACAATACTTGCCACCGTGTGGGGTCGTTGCGACATGGAACAGCACAGAACTAAGGAGAGTACTTTTTTTTTCCTTTCCTCTCCCTTTCGAGTCACGCGATATCGTACACTGTACAAGTTGTTCGAGAGTTATAGAAGGGCGATTTCTCATGGAAGAAAAAAAAAAAAAAAAGAAAGGAAAGACGGGGGTGAAAGTTTCGTTCGGAGCTTAGGAGTTTTGTCGGAGAAAATCCTGTGCTTGGAAATTACGCTTGTTACCGAGAAATGTGTACTTTAATTTTGTTACTTTATTTTTATAATCGGCACTTTTATTTGCGCATTATTTTATTTTGTTTCAGTTTATATTTTTATTTGTTTCAATTTATTACGATTATCATTATTATTATACTTCTATTATTATCATGTTAATATTGTTATGTTATTATTTCGTTTCAATCTGTTGTAGTATTTTTATTTATTTCAGTTTGTATTTATTTATAATTATTTACTT